>NC_056737.1:440472212-440584712 GCF_019279795.1 Protopterus annectens | reverse complement strand
TAAATACATATATAAATATATATGTACATGTATACATATATCTACATATATATCCATATCCTTGTTATGTGTAAACATGAGTGTTGTATATGCCTTCCTAGATGTATCCCACCAAATGTATCTGATATCTGTTTATATAGATATAACAACATACTGATTGAACACTATTTTCACTAACAAGTACTGCACAATTGTATAAGTCAAAGCAGTTGTTCACTACTATTCAGTATGTGTACTGACAGATATATTGAAAAAACAGCAAACTTATTCACAGCTGTGATGGCTTAGTGGTTAACTGCTGTGACTATAGTGTACAGGGTACTGGGTTCAAGATCTGCACGCGCTGTTTATTTTTTTGCTAGGCAGAACAAAGACTGTTGGATACAGAGTGGTTAAGGCAGTTTTGAGCAGCTTTAAGTGGGTCAGTGCAGGTTTGCACAATGGTAAGCACTGCTAAAGTACAGTTAAACCAAAAGGCGCTTACACCGTTTAAGCTTCACTTACCTATGTGCAAATGTGCTTAACATTTGCATTTAAACAATGCTGAAACCTGCTAAGCATGGCTCAACCCTGGTAACCAGTGATCACATTCCATTCTGATGAAATAGTAGTGTAATGGCCTCTTTAATAAGCATATTTAATTCCATGTATATAACATGCTTCTATGTGCTGTCATTATAGTAGCAAGGGTTGTGAGTCTACTGTCTGGGACGCCTGAGTATATATGGCTTATACAACAGTCTTTTCCATTTGAGTGTGTTTCATACGTGGGTAGTATCCCAGGTTATATGCAGTCACACTGGCATGTAGTGTATCATTATGTTACTACTGTTAATGGTGCTTTCCCAAGTAAGAGTAGATTGTAGATTGTAGTACTCAAACCAAACACCCCTGTATGCAAAGATGGACTCTGAGTACTGACTATCGTGTTCTTGGTGTATGAACTGTGTGTTATTAAATATTTGCTACTGGATATTGATCTGATAAGTGGATATTAACTGTAGACTACTATGTGTATAGGACATATTATTGAGGGCTGATGTCATGTAGTAATGGCATACCTATCAGTGTCAGATGTCTATCTGTCCAAACATTCATCCTAATACATACCCTGTTGGCTAGCTGATGTCTGTATGTCCTCTGTACAGATGTGCAGATGTCAGGTATCCATCTTGACTGTTTACAGGCAATCTGTGCTTGACAGACACTGACATGTCTGCCCAGCTGTGTTATGAATGCCACAGCTAGGAAACCCCACCCTTTATGCACCACATGCCATGGATACCTCAACTAAACTACCACAGTCAACAGAACATGCTTGGGTACAGGTCTCCAACACAGACACTGGCTATGTTATATGATATATGTTGCATACATGTCAATTGTAGCACCTCACTGGCCCTCTGCAAGAGGCAACCAGATGATCGGATGTTACATTTAATTCTCACCCTGAGGATCAGTCACGTGGCATCAGTTGTTAGCCTGCTGACAAAGTCAGGTGGCATGATACCACTGTACCCACATCCCCTACTCTTCTCATATCTCCATGGACAATATCCTGGTACACACGTAGGAACACCTGCATCTATTCACCTAGTACTGACAAATGTGTCAGTGTGCATTACTGAGAATAACAGTGTCTGTGTGTTTGTAAATGTGTAGTTGATAATGCCCTGAGGGCCTTCTCATCCACTACAACCCCCATCGCCATAGTTAGAAATGGATGCTGCTGTAATGGACATTAAGTGTACCATGTTACACTCGTCACCCTATGGGTTACCTGGAGCTTTCAGTAACAGCATAAAACTGTTGTGCAAATGGGTAGATAGGCATGGGGTACCCTCTGAGTCCTGGCAAGTGTGTGTATGTCTGCAGGTGTGTGTATTTGTAGGATACAACATTCTGAGTCCACATTCTCCAAATACAATACACCTTGCCATATGCTATAAGGGATAGTGATGTTGCTGACAGTAGGTGAGCTATGACAAACCATCACCCTACTATCCCTGTGGCATGTGCAATAAATGCATATCCCTGTAGTAGCACTGATGAGCTAGACCAGGGGTTGTATTGCAGTCCTGGTCAATGTGTGATTGTGGGCATGTTAGAGTATTATCATGGGTTTCAGTGAGTAAAATATCCAATGTGGGGTGTGGGTGCTCTGTATACTGTCTTTACACCATGGTACCCCCAGTACATATCCCAAGGTTCACTGTGTGAGGACCACTGTCACCATCAACCATGCAGTTAACTGATTACACTATCCAGCCCAATGATGCATGTGCTGTGTGCAAATTATCTGTAACAGAATGGACTCACTGAGAAGGTAGTTAACACTGATAAACCCAGGTCTTTCAGATGTGTTTATGACTGTTATGTGTGTGACAATGTGTATATGACAGTATGTCACACTATGCATGGTTCATTAACATCCAGTACATCCCCATTACCATACTGTACAAGGCCTGGTGATGTTCTTCACTTAACAAGAAAGTTGGCACACACACTCATCCTAAAAGTAGTGTGGTGTGTGCAATTAAGGCCAAAGACATTAGTGCCAATAAGTACCTAGGTAGGGGTTGTACTCTCAGTGTTGCAAAGTAAGTGTGTGTATATGTGAAGGGATCTACTTCAGTTTGCAAAAAATACATGTCCCAAGAGTTCATCTGTCTGAGAACTGACTGGCAAATTCTAACATTTCAAAGGTATCATCTAGTGGAAATTCATTCCATTAAAACTAGTAAGATGTGTAAATGCCATCTTCACCACTGTATAGCTGTACAGCAACACTGGAGTTGGTATACATAGTTGGGTGTGGATGTTGTGGACACAGCCACCATCATTGGGATTATTGTTGTGTATATCCCCCTGCTTAGTCGGCTGTAATACTGTACAGTTTATGTTAACAGGTTAAGTAGTTGGCAATCACACTATGTGCAGTTCTACACCACCCCACACCATCCAAAGTGAAGGGCTGTGCCACCCTCACCAGCACACCTATGTTTACTAACTCCAGGATTACACTACATTGGGGAAGGGGGCATAGGCATTAAACTAGTGACTGATTATTTAGTGATGTGATGTTTTGCCTGTTTTGTCTTGGTGGAATTACATAGGCTAAAATAGGTTTACTGCAAAAGTAAGTGCATCCATGTGTACAGTATTCTCTGTGTATTGCATCAACACCAAAACCTCTGTGCATGTGTGTGTGTGTGTGTGTGTGTGTGTGTGTGTGTGTGTGTGTGTATGTTATACACAAACATGTGTGTGCCACCCAGTACACTTACCATTGTCCCCTGTAGAAGGGCTGCTGACATCAGCCACCATGCAATCACCTGTATACACCCCTCAAATCTATCAGCCATGTGGCACATGCAGAAAATGTTATGCAGACCTGTCACTTGTGTTCAGTTGTACCCAGGATATGGCACAGTTAAGGTGTTACCACAGTGCCATAACCATTGTAGGAAACAACAGCAGACCAACATCCTGCTGACACATAGACATCTACAACACAAACTGAATATATTATGCAGACCACAGTCAGTCATTGTTACTAACAGCTATAATGCATCATGGCTGGACAGCTACACATCCTGAATGTGTAAGCATTAAACTTTCCTGCTGAAAACATGTTACACGACATTACATTGATACACCTTACTACATTCACCCTGTGTATCAGAGCCATATTAGCCTGTCCATGCATCGATGTTATGGATAACAGGAATGTGGCACAGGTATCATATGCACAGGGTGTGTTGTGGGTTTGAAAGAGATCTAGGCTGAGCCATTTGGTTGACATCATGTGTGTGTGTGTTAGGGGATTTCATTATTCATTGGACTGTGCAGATGTGGTGTATATAGGTATGGGTTTGCCCTAGCGGTGTTGGTGATGTGTGTATGTATGCATGCACACAGTTCTGCCATGTGGCTGCCCTATACAGGGATTTTTTGGACACCTGCAGACCGTAAATGGCAGGGTGTGCAGTCCACCTTTTCTGGCCACAGACACGAGAATTGTGCCTGCCAGGGGTTCCACGGGCACTCTCAGGTACAAGGACAGATATGGCACTCTCCCCTGAGGATGACAAATGTCTGCTGGATCCAGGTCCCTGTTTGGACTGGCCAGGGCCACGTGCATGTGGCCTGCTATGTTGTGGTGTGCACAGCACCCCCCCCTCTGCAGTGCTGGTGCTCATATTGCCACTACGGGAGCAGCTGCGACTTGTTGCATGGCCACATAGACCTCCACCTGTTGGTGTTCCTGACCTACGTCCACGTGGCTGTCACCTTACTCCCACTATATGCTCGAACACAGACATGGCACAGTCGAGGATTCCCACCATCTCACCCAACCATCTATCCAGGACCTCTGCAAAATAACAGTGGGCACTTGCAAGATCATGGATGTTGTCTATAAGAGCAGAATTAGCAGTCCTCTGGAGCCTAAGACTCTGTCTGGCATAACATTCCATACATGCATGTGCCTCCATGACGACCCAAAACATGCATCTGATCACACTTGCTGTGACACTTCTGCCAGGGGCATGATGGCCAGCAGCCCACCTATGAGCACCCCTGTACATCTGCCTGTGTGGTACCTCACCAGTCCTCTGGCTATGACTGCTGTGTCCAGACACACTTGCCATAGTCACCACACTGTCCTGTCCCATGCCACCACCCACCAACTGTCCCTCATCTATGGCCACTGGTGATGGGGTATGTATAGGCAATGTGACTGTGTGTGGGGATGGGGTGGATAACAGTGGGATGTCAACTAATGGCACAGCTTCAGACCCTGACAACCCAACCTGTGCCTCACCATACCTATCATCATTGTCAGTCTGTATGGACACTAACATCAGTTTGCCTGCAGGAGGGACCTGACCCACCTCGCCACCTGTGAGGGGAAATTAAAATACATACTTTAAGACCTGTACATCATTGCTTACCTCTACACACTCGTGCACACACACACACACACACACACACACACACACACACACACACACACACACACACACACACACACACACACACACACACACACACACACACACTTACAGATGAGGTGGCACAAAGATATTACACAGACCTCTCATTACCCAACTGTTGACATGCATGACATATGGCACTCAACATCATGCACTGCAACTATACTCAATCCCTGTTACCAACATTATACATCTCTGTGATGCATGAGTTGTGTTAGGAGGTGATGCTCCGTCCCCTGAAACACACTGCACCGGTGTACACAGTATTGTGGTGCACCTATTCAGCACTCTGGCACATGCTGTGCACCATACCTCAGGGGTGTACACACTATTGCTGAATGTGTATTTGTGTGGCAGTTATGTTTGCTCTGTTGCTCACAGCCCCTATGTGTTTGTTTGACACATACCTGGGATGGTATGCGGACAGATGTCAATACTTAATGCCTGATGTCTGATTTGCAGATCTCATCATCAGCAGTGCATGTATGAGCAACAAAATACAATTATACTGACAACCTTCAAAGCTTACTGTGGCTATAAGGAGTGTACACACCCTTATTGATATGCCACCCTATTCCCTGATATGCCATGTGGCCAGAATACTGACTATGCTAACATTACACACATCTGATATGTGACATATGAAGTGTGCAATCAAATGCAGTATCAAACAAATGTGTTAGTTGTGTAGATGCTGATTGTGATGCATACAATATGTGGGTTGCATAAGTGTGCACACCCTTAACATGATGGTTTGTTGCAGCACCTGTTAAGTGAACTACAGCAATCACTATTCCTAGAAGTGGTATACTAGCATGGCCCATCTGCACTTGCCATTATGTGGTCACTCCACCCTACAAATGTCCCCCAACTGTGTCAGATTGCAAGGTCAACTCATGTGCACAGCCCTTGGAGGTCACACAGTGCCTTCACTACTGCTGTGGAGTCAGGGTTATGTCTGGCACAATTCATGACCTTGACTGTGTTCAGATACAGCCATTCTTAGCGAGCTTTGAACGTATGCTTCAGTTCACTGCTGTGTTTCAGGATGACACCCCTCCCCATCCTCAGCTTTTTTGTAGATGCTTGACAACTATGTGCCACACATGAGTGTTATTTTGCAGTGTCCCATATTCACAACACCATGTCTACCAGCCTAGTTCCTGCTAAAGAACAGCAAAAATAAAGGTGTACACTGGCACCAGGAAGGTAAAGATGGGGATGGTGGGCCTGAGGTGGACTAAGGTGTTGCTTGTGCAGCACATGTATCTTTATTAACTCATTAACCTGACTACCGTCTCATAACGCCTCAGTGCTTACATCCAAGTGTGCTATGAGACTATAGGAATTGCAAGCTGTTACCCCCGAGTCCCTTCCACAAGTACGAGAAACAGTAATGCAGATTTGTAATTTAGCTTAATGTAAAACACGCTGAAATCATAACTGAACTGGTAATTTACCTTACATAGTTACGTTTCAGTGTGTTTTTACATTAAGGTCACATTAAAGTTTTACTCGAAAATCCTATTTAAAAGTGGTTGATAAAGCAAGAGGTGGTAGTCAATTGGATTCTTGCAAAATAAACCACCAGTTGCATAACCACTCCACCCCATCTTTATTTTTTTTTTGTTTCCCCCTATAAATAGAGGGTCTAGCAGCAGGTATTTCCTTTCGTTTTGCTGATATTTGGAGATTTTACCTGCTGCAGGATCCCTCTATTTTGTTTGTGCACTCACCGATTGCACGGAGATCGTTAGAGAGCCACACCAGTTTTGGTGGTTGGAGTTCCCGTTTTAAATCTGCTTTCCTCTGCTTAGCACCAAGAACTGCTTTTTTTTTCAAAAGGTAAGTAGTGGTATTTTTCATAATATTGTATAACAGACTGTGTGTAACTTTTTATTTTTTTGTGGACAGCTGGAAGAAAGTTTGCATAAAAAACTGTCCTACATTTTCTGAAAGACAATGATTTTCTGCCATATTTTCATTGCTTCCTCATAAATGCATGCTTATGCAAAACCTGTTATTCTATCAACTATCAATTGTCTTGTTCTACGAGTTTGAGAGGTCAGATCCACATCTATATAATCCATTTTTGGAAAGCTTAACAGGGATGATTGGGTCCTGTTTGGCTCTTCCTCCCCACAAATGGGGAGACCCCTAGAAGATCGTAAATTTTTGAATGTTACAATAAAGATCCCATTTGTGTAACAGTAAACTCTGCAATGGTAAAACACAATTAATCAGCATGTTTAAAAGTATGTGCCTGTCAGAAAGAATTAATCACTGCATCAACCAACTTCTCATGTTTTCTGAATTTTTCTTTAAACACACCATACCTACAAAAACAGCTGGCTGATAAAATAAATGAATGCAAATGATAAAGTCTCACATAACCAGTATCAGAAATGAACTCAACACCACGCAGCACCAGACAGACCTATACCCCTTCCTCCAATCACATAATGCAAAAAGTAAAAGCTTTAGACTTGTAGCCAATTAGTGTCTTGGAAACCACAGCAGGCGATTGTCTAATTAGAGTGCAAGTTCACAAATGTCCCACTGTGAAAAGCTCACGGCAGCCAGTGACCACGTGTCCTGTGCCTTTTGACCACACCCCCTATATCTCTTAGGTAGTTCAACCTGTCAGTCCTAAAATTTTTCACCTTTGATTGGTTTGCTGTTTGCTGTTTCCAATGTTCGCATGTATTCGTGCACACCGGGTGGAAGCTGTTGTTGATTTTTGGTACTTCCCCACTGTCTGCATTGGAGTGGTATGCTCATAAGACTTATGGAGATGGAATTTAATGGATCCAGGAGTGATTTTATGAATCTAGAAACTGTGCAAAAATTTGGTTTGTGAGTGGATCGCATCAGGATCTGGTGATTGACACTGGGTTGGGTTTGCGGAGTCTGCCTGAGTACTTGCATTCAGCAGTGCTCTTGGAAAATGAGACTGCATAGTGGTAAATGAAAATTTGTACAGGTGGAGGTGTACAGAACAGTTGTTGCAAGGTGTGTAAAACACCAAGTACTAGTGTTGTTTGTGGGACTGTGCAGAGCAAGTACTGTTATCCACGAGTACAAGGTAAATTAATTATTACGACTTGGACAAGACTTGAGACAAGACAAGACCAGCATCTTTGATTTTAGTTACAACAGTTCTCCTTCTGCTGAAATAGTTTTAAAACAAAGGTTAGGGTATTAAGTCTAAGCATTTAGCCTGAATTACTAAACCAATTTACTTAGAGAACATCTCACAAGGTCATCACGTATTCAAAAATAAAACACTAGCACCTAATACCATACCTGTCAGCTGTCCCTGATTTTGACTCAAATTCTAGCTCTGTCCCTATTAATCCTTCCTAAAACCTCTTGGAGGAAAGATGGTGAATTACAGTTATTTCAGAAAATGTACATTAATTCAGTTTCTCTTATTCTGTAAATGTCAAGTTAATAGTACTAATATTTTAAGTGTCCCGGATTGTGCAGTCTATGGGGGTATGCTACAACTTTAGTGGGTGTGGACACATCTTTTTTTTTCCCAATATTATATCAAGCCATCCTCCTGTGAGCAGTAGTGTTTGCTTCCAGTCTAACTCTTCTTTTGTTAGGCAGTTTTTGTGAGCACATTAAATGTAACTACTGTTTGTGTATAAATGTGGACAGAAATGTAACTACACCGTGTTTGACTGGAACTAAGTATAATACATACTACTGAAGGAGTCATTAGGGAGAATGTTTCATTTGGTTCTTTTGCATACTTGGACATACTACTGAAGCATACCTCTCTACTGTAGTGATTTTCAGAGAATGTCTTGACTTTTGCCTCATATTTTTGGTTTGTTTTTCATAAAAAGAAAGTGGTTTTCTGGTAAATTATTAAAGACTTGCCTTAGAAAATAATGACAAGCATTTAGGCTAATGCAAAACCTGTTATTCTATTAACTTTCTAAGTTTGTCAGAGTAATATTTAAAACTTGTCCATATGTTTTCTCTTCTGTCCCACTGATATTTGTGGCTTTGTCCAGATTTCTTGCTTTAAGAGGTTGAGAGGTATGCATAAATTGGATCTGGCCTCCATGGGAAGAGCATCTTTTGGTTCAGTAGTGCTTAGGAACATCCTTCCATGAGCTACCCAGGGTCTAAGGTAGCTGTGGACTCTCTCCCACAGGTTCAGGATAGAATGGAAATTGATAACATGCAATAAAGTAGTTATGTACTCGCCACAATGTTTCATCTGTGTTGTCCATTTTTTTTTCATTCTTCCTCAACTACCTACCCTCCAATCCCCTAGATATCAACTTCTAGAATCAGATGCTTCAAACCAGTGCAGAGTGTATGGTCAAGAAATGACTGGCATGCATAAATATCAGGGACAGTAAGGTGGTGATTTTAGCTTTGGAATCCCAACATCACTTCTGGTCTTCAGTTGTGGGTCACGTGGCAAATGTTTCACTTTAGTGCTTGTGTATACTTGGACATACTATTGAAGGGATCATTGGGGGGAATGTTTCATTTTGGTTTTGGTGCATACCTGGACATACTACTGAAGGGGTTTCATGGAAAATGTTTAATTTGGGCGCTTGTGCATACATGGCCATACTGCTGCAGGGGTCACGTGGCAGTGTTTCATTTTAGAGGTAGTGTATACTTGTCGGTATTCTGCAGCTTCACTCTTTTCAGCGTTCATTGAATAGGGGTCGATATTAGAACATTCGAAGTTGTGAAACTTTAATGTTCTAATACAGACCCCTCTTTCTTTGCCACAGCAGGATACCAGTCATCTTCCAGGTTCAATAGTCTGAGTGGATCTATATTACCTCATCAAAATGACTATTCACCGAATACCAATGCATCAACAACTATACAATGAAACCCAAATCAGCGAACATTGAAAGTTTTTCCAGAGCAAGGAAACACTTGTTCCCTACCACATCAGAGCACACACGGCACTAAATCAAACCCACCCAAGTAGGTGGCTTCACCCCCCAATATAGGAAGCTCCATCCCCCACACTCCCCTAACTATATATACCAACTTAGAGATTGCACTACAGTGGGGAAAAGGGCAAAGTTTTGGTGTTGGCCGAGTGTTTCTTTACCCTGGGAAAACTTTTGTGGTTCGCAAAAGTGAATTTTGTTGTATAGGTGTTGATGGATTGGTATTCGGTGAATAGTCATTTCAATAAGGTAATATACACCCAAATGAGCATCTACGAATGAGCATCTACTAACTTTCTGGTGACAAACATTATGCCTCCCCTTTGAAAACAATCTTCATTTTTGCCTTTAAAGTTCTGTGGGTGATTTTGAACAAACTGTGATGCAGATCCCTCCCAATACTCCTTATTTATCTTACCAGTTTCTTGTTATGATGCTCTTGTCTTTAGAGCTTAATGCTGTCCTCATCCGAAATTGTCTTTCCATCCATTCATTTCCTCTTTTGTCAAACCCCACCCCCCACATACAGAATTCACAAGTAATGTTACAGTTAATTTGGAAGAACTTCTTCTCAAACATCTCAGTTTCCTCCATATCTCTTCAGTCCATCCACATTCCCAAAACATGTGTACCATCCATGATCTTGTTACTGCACATCTCCATTGTGCCCTGTCAGCCTTTCTGGCTTTGTTTTCCATCCTTTGTGGGTTATAAACCACCAATGTAAAGTCCATAGGTATGGATCTCACACTCCATCTGTAGGTTTCTCTATAGCTGATGTTTAGACTTCCATCCTTACTCCCTTTCCCATCATCACTGTATATATCTGCATGTGGCCTTAGATCCTTGTGTAACCTTCTGTACTTATGTTTCTTATATTTTCTTTACTTCTGCCAAGTAGGGGGCCTACTTTTCTGCCATTCTTACCTATGTCGTTTGTCATGTTTTTGCCCCTATGCCCCAGCCCATCCACCCATATAGATTTGTTACCTATTGAATTGATAACAGTGGAAACATTTTGAATAATAGCAGGATATTTATTAGGACAGGTGATATCCCCATGCATGGAAAAGGGGTGCATTTTTTGGAAATAAATGGTAACCTTTGTGGAAATTGATATTCTTGTTGTGTTAAGGAAATTTACCCACAATGAAATTTTTCCCTGTAGCAATAACAGAGAGGTTACACAACATAATTTCTGGATGAATATCTCAGGGAATACTTCTTTTGTAAAGTTATATGACATGATGCAGCTTCCCTGTGGTAAGGACTGTGTAGGGTGAAAAAGGACATCTGGTTTAACAGCAGCCTAAGAAGGTTAGGTCTGACCACAGATATATATGTCCACATACAGCGTTAATGGGGATAATTGGCCCCACAAAATATACTTCTTGTACAAATAGGCACCCCCCCCACAACCAAACAAGTGGCTGGTCTTGATGTCACATGTATGGGTATGGCTTTGCATTCCAGCCTCTCAGCTAATTTACATTTGTCATCCCTGTATGGTTGACATTGTGATACATAGTAGGGTCACCGTGAAAGAAATAAGCAAAACCCCCTACACATTGCCCACAGGTGTCACACACTCACAACCACCTCTACACATGATACGAGTTACCCACACACACACACACACACACACACACACACACACACACACACACACACACACACACACACACACACACATACACACACACATGCACACACACACCTGTTATGTCTGGGAGTTTACCCCATACCTAACTAGTTTGTTACACTACAGCACTACGCAGTTATAGTACGCACCACAGACATTACTGATGTACTTCTTCCCCAAAGGTGTATTTTACATTGAGTGACATCAGCAGGATTACCAAATAAGGCCATTTGAACTGTACCATGAGTGACTAGCTTAAAATGCATTGCTTCCTACACAGACAGTGAGACACACACAGGATATCCACTACTGATGTGTTGGTATAGAACCTCTGACCAAGGTCTATATCACACTACAATATGGAGCTGTTATAGGACACACCACAGGGATTACTAGAGAAATCCTTCCCCAAAGGTGTATTTCACAATGAATGGCATCAGCAGGCTTGCCAAAGTAGGGCATTTGAAATGTTAGTGTGTAGCCTATAATGCATTCCTCCATACACAGACATTGGAACACACACAAAACATCCAGAACTGCCATGGGTGGAGATGGAACTCTTCCATGGTTCTAGATCACACTACAGCTGTACACAGTTACAGGACATGCTACAGAGATTAGTGAGCTATAATCTTTCCAGAGGTGTATTTCTAGGTGGGTAACATCAGCAGCCTTGCCAAAGTTGAGTATATGAATTCTAAGGAGTGTGAGTACCCTAAAAATCATTGTTCTTTACTCAGTCTAAGACAGACAGACACACTCACACACAGATTCACAAACACACACACACACACACACACACACACACACACACACACACACACACACACACACACACACACACACACACACACACACAGTTGCCAAGTCTGGGGTTGAAACATCTACTTAACCACTTTATCACACTACAGCAGTATGCGGTTATAGGACGTGCTATGGAGATTACTGGGTTATGACTTTCCCAGAAGTGTATTTTTAAGTGAGTGACATCAGCAACCTTGCCAAAGTTGAGTATATGAATTGTACGGTGTGTGAGTGGCCTAAAAAGCATTGATTTTTATTCAGTCAGATACAAACACACACACACACACACACACACACACACACACACACACACACACACACACACACACACACACACACACACACACACACACACACACACACACACACACATTCAAAGTCTGAGTGGCAAACCTTTAGAAACAGATCTTAATAAGGATCTATTTTTTTCTGTGGAAGAAAAGCTCTTTGAACAGTGGTATCTAATTGACATCCCAAAACACAATCCTAGGTGAGGGAGTCAAGAAAGACTTTTGACTGTACTCTTGGAATCCCAGCTTGTGTAAGAGATTGCTCACCTAAGAGAGAAATTCCTAACACTTTGAAAAAGACTCATCAAAGATAAACAAGTTGTCTAAATATGGAAAAAAATGTGAACACCCTGTAGCAGTTGATTGTTCAAAAGTTAAGGTGCAGCACTGATAATGTGATCCAGTCATACAAAACCTAAAGAAACATCTAATCTAGATGAATAGAGATGTGATGATAAGCATGTTAGATGTCTAGTGTTACAAGAAAACTTGAAAGAGCAAGAATACATAACAGGTTGTGAAGTGACATCATTTTGAATTAGGGCACTGGCACAAACAGGTTTAGGAAAGAAAGATACAGAACTGGTCACCAAGCATTTTCTTTCTTTGTCACTAGGAACAAAATAATCTGATCTGGAGGAAGAGTAATCATCACCTGGAATGGCGGAATTTCCTCTCACTGCCATCTGTAACCTTGAATGATATTCAAAACCCATCAGTTGAAGCAACCAGTTGCCAAAAAGAAAAAAATGGAGATTAACACTTTCTGGATGGAAAGGGGGCCAGGGTGGAAGTGGGTCACAAGGTCTCTTGAATAGTCATTCAGACATATTGGACTGTCCTTGGCTTTGGGAGGTTAGATAATTCTTTTTGGATCTCTCTTGCCACTCCCTCTTAAACATCTGTTTACATGACTTCTGTTGAGACTGTTTATTCTGTTTTCTGCCAAAAATGGAAGAGTAGAAAGAATTTCCCTTGAACAGTTTGGAAGAATTTTAAAGTGTATTGTTGCACTCAGTGACTTACGTTTTATCACCATTCTATGTAGCACGTAAAGTGCCAATTAGCATTTTTGCCTGATTGGTAAACAATTTTGTTAGAGCATTACCTTTAATGAACAGCTGACCTCAGTGACATCAACTCAGTGAAAACATGAAATGCATCAATAGGCTTTAATGGATGCATTTTGTACAGATGCAGAAACATGCCCGTTAAAGTCTATGGAAGATCCCCTTGTTGATATCACCAAGGGAAATCCTAAATTTATTTTGGCCATGGATTGAATAAAAAGCTAAAGTGTTTTATTAAAATATGGCCCAAATAAATATGAAATGACTAGTGGAAGGTGCATCATGGCAGTTAACTTATCTGCTGCGATGCACTTATAAAATCTGACAATTCACTTTAGGATATTCCCTGAATAAGCTTGCCCCTTTTATCTCACTTTTTGATCATCTCTGCAGTAAGTAGATAGGCCAAACACTAAATCTCTATCCATGGGAGAATTTAAAATCTTATTTTTAACATCATCTAGAAGATTCTGAGAGGTTTACTATCAAAATGTTGAAAATCACAACAATTTTTACTCACATGACTGAACCATTGGGTCAAATTTTGGACATGTTGAATGTTCAGAATGTCAGAAATCATTACCGCGAAGGTCAACATTCTCAAGAATTTGAAACAACTTCACCTATGAGGAGGTGATGCCAGAATGTTAGGCTGTTGTGGTGAAGGTACCATGGGAAACATCTAAATTTTGTTACATTTTTGCAGGGTGCAAGCCTCCCTGCACCCCCACACCCCCTGCAAATTATATACCCCAACTTCAAGATTGCACTACAGTGAGAAAAAGGGTAAATTCCCCGATCCTTACTGTACCACGAGCTCCATTCACAATGCCGAAGTCATAATAGAGAATCAAGCTTTGCTTTCGTTATTATGAGTTCGTAATATTTCAGTTCGGCATTGTGAATGTTTGAAAAAGGCACATTCAAATACACATTGTTCGAAGAAGTGCCATTCAAAATTTTGGTAGTAAACCATTCTGAGAATATAGCCATACAAACTTCCTTTAAACAGTACCAGTAACCACAGTCCTGTAAAAAAGTATCAGCAGTCATACTCACACACTGCAAACAAAGAGTAGTGACTTTTGCAAAAGAAGAAACTAAGTTATTTAGAAACTGCAGATAAAAACTCCCTCATACTTTCAGAATTGGTCCTTAACATATAATCCTAACAATTCAAAATTCTGAAAACCAAAGTTGCAGAAGTATGCACTTTTCCCCCATACCTATCAATCATTTTCCATCCTTATCAGAAAGAATAGGATTGAAATTAACTAAGAAAGAGTATGATTGGAATTAACTAAGTGCTTAGCAGCAGTGGGATCAACTAAGGCTATAGCTGCTGGGTCGGGTTTGGAAATAGTGTATAAAAATTAAAATTCTGAGGAAATACATACATTTTACCTGTCTTTTTAGGGGGCACTTGGCTGACTAATAGGAAAATTATTGCCATTAACACAGAGGCATCCTGTAAAGAAACAGAACAGGAAGAATGGGTGTAGGTTCTGGAAAATCCTTCTGTAACATCTCATATTATTTTCAGAGGGACCAAGAAACCTCAGTGGTCTCCTACTGAAAAACTGGCACATTTTAGCAATAATCACAGAAAAATCCCCTGCGATGAGGATCAGAAACTGAGCTCTCCTCTGAGTCTGAATCAAAAAAACTCTGAATCTATCCCTGCATCTTCTCATTCAGACTCAGAGTCTTGAATCTCAGGAAAAGAGGAACCCCTCTTTCTTTTACCAGAACATGCTTTATAAGAAGGATCAACAGTCAGAATTAAACCCTGAGCCAGTCCCAGTAGACAACTCCTATCTAAAGAAATTTGAGGAGCAGTAAATAAATGCTTGCATTTCTATTTCTTTTTTACAGGAAAAATTGTACCAACTATATTACTAACGGCAAGAGCTTCTCTCCCAGGGATAAGCACAGCATTCTGCTACAACAGGGAACCCTTCCCTGTTCCCTCTCAGCACAAACAAGAGTACCTCTCCCTTGTCCATTGAGGGGGACTCCAACAGCTGCAGAAGAAATGGCTAGCCCCTGGTCCACAGTGGATGTAGGTGCTACACCAAAGGGATTCAGAATAAAAGAAGAGAGGTCTGAGGTACAACCATTTGCCACAGAAGAGTCACCCACCTGCAGCTGAGGCAAATTCCTAGCCTGTTGTGGTGGCAAAGGATGTTTGCTTAACTTTTTCTTTTTCTGGTTGGAAAAAGGACTGACTGTGGGACCAGTAGTCTTATCTTTGGTCAAGCTAAAAATGGTGTGTCTTTCCTAGGAAAGACAAGCAGCAAATGACAGTAAAAATACCAGTACATACAAGTTACTTTTTTAATAGAAAAAACAGCACAGTAAAAAGCACTTTCAAACACTATGTCAGCCTTACCAAGCTTGTCTTTTAGTCGGCTCAGTTCAAGCTGCTTGACAGTTTTGGCATGTGGAATGTGCCCTGATTCTTTGGAAGCTGGACAGCCATTATAACCTTGATGAGATACAACCCATATAGCTAAGGCTACTGCAGCAGTGATCTATATGATGAACATTGATGTTTATGTTTGTTGTCTGTGAAATGTGTAGTGCTGGTATGGATATTTTGACAGTGAGTTCTCTGTTCCCTAAAAACAATGTACTAAGAATGCCATAAAAAACATTTTTAAATATTATGTACATTATGCATAATTGTCTTATGACAAACATATTGATGGTTGCATGTTTCGGTCTGTGTATTATACCTTTGCGATTGTTTGATCAGTAGGTGTCATGATTCATCTGCCATTGTCTTGTCCATCTTTACACTAATGAATCAGATAGACTATAATACTCTGATAAAGTTGTATGCACAAGGAATTTCTGTTCTTTGACATTGTAAAAGCACTGTTGCCTCATGCCTGTCATGTTGCTTTTTATTATAATAAGTGACTTTTTTTACCACTGTCATCCAGAAGCTCACAACCACTGCTACACAGTTTCTACTTCTTGTATACTATGCCAGGAGCATTTCTTCCTAGACCATCAGCACTGAATGGTGCTTGCACTTTGATCACTTCAAGCTGCAGTTCTAGTCTCAGAGACAAACAGCTAGGACCTGAGCTCACGTAAAGACCTGATACCTGACTCAGTTTGTGTGGGGCACTGTCATACTTCAGACTACAGCAGAAAAGTTCATCTTGCTTGTTTGAGTTGGATATTTCTTAATCTTCAGAATCATGAATTTCCTGATAGAGAAATGCCCATATAACCATAATGGTAAAGTCAGCAAACCTTTTTCCTCATTTCCTCCTTCCAGATTCTTACCAACGTCTTAAGAAATATCTGTACTTAGTAATGTACATTAAAAGAAGGCTATTGATATCACATGTTTTCCAACTTAGTACATTTCTAAGTCTCACTAAATTATTAGATTTTTGCAAAAGAAACTCTCATTTGATCTGCATCACTTTACACATGCTAGACACTGTATACTTCCATTATGAGTGGATCAGAATCCTTGGACTGCATTCGCTGAAAAGAAAACTGCCAAAAAAACACCTTTTTAAAGTGTTACACTCACCACACCCTCTGAATGTGTATATATATATATATATATATATATATATATATATATATATATATATATATATGTATATCAACTCTCCACTGTCACACTAACTTGAAAAAGGGGATAATTGGCCTTCTCAACTGACATATTTTTGGTCTGCTCCTCATAAAATTTGTGTTTTTTTAGCAAATCACTGAGGATTGAAGTCACTAAATAATGACCATCATTTGAGATTCAGACGTCAGACTTCATATCTTTCAGAAAATGGGTCTATATCATATGAGTGAATCGCACAAATTGCGAACACATAATATCGAATGTACCGGACCTCAAACATCTTATAGTGTTGGACTGTGCCCCCCTCACCCCCGTTAAATATATATTCCAACTCCAAGATCGCACTACAGTGAGGAAAGGGCAAATATCCCATTCTTCACTGTACCGTGATCTTAGAAAAAGTACTTTGAGGTCCGATACGTTCGATATTATGAGTGTTCGCAATTTGTGCGATTCTCTCATATGATATAGACCCGAGAAAATGCATGCTAACACAAAACTTGTTATTCGAGCAACTTTCTAAGTTCATAAGAGCAATATTTAAAATTTGTCTCTATTTTTTGGGCCTTTGTCCCTGCATTATTTTAGGCTTTGTCCATCTTCACATCCAACAGGTTAAACCCCAGTCAATTGAAGCTCCAGCATTCAATCTTCATCTGCCAGTAGGTTACCCCACTAAACAAACCAAATGACAAGGCCACCTGCTCTCTGATATAACCTGTTGTATGACTTGGAACCGTCAGTATAACATGTACTGGGACAGCAGTACACTGCTGCTGCACTGCATAAAAGAGAAACTAGGAACTGAACCGAATTCTCAAAAAATGGAGCTCTTGAAAATGATGTTTGCTATATCGCAGTAATACAGAGGACAGTCCCCTGCACAAAAGTGGGGGTGACTCCCCCATCTTATAGACCACATATGCACAAAGTGATTATCTTTTGTTTTGTTCTGAGATGCTGCGAGAGTTACACCTACAGCATGTCTAGCAACAGGATTAATAAGCTATATGTGAATCATTAACAATAACTGCGGCTCAGACTCAAAACAATTTAAAGTAAAGTAAATTTAGATGTGTATGAAAATTAATGTGTTTGCTAAAATGAAGTTAATTGATTTAGACTGCTATACTAGGCTGATTTGTTGTCTAATCCTACATTAGTTGCATAAATAACATATACGATAAACTGCAGTAAAGATCTAGTAAGAAAATTAATTTATGAGTGAACTATACTTTCTTAAAACTGAAATAATTAATGAAATAAATTAAAAAAGTAAAGAAAAAAAACACAACAGTATGTATTCAGCTGAAGCCACAAAGGAAAGAGAAAGAATACAACAAATGTTTCTAAAGGAACATACTGTAAGGGCAGGTGCATTCAACAGGCAATCAATTTACAAAGAAAAATAATTTCATTCATCATTTTTATAAGGTATAATGGGAATTAGTCTACTTTCCTAGAGCTATTTCTTTACTCAGAAACTATGGCAACAAAGAGACAAAAACAGCATCCCATTGTGACCCAGGCAAATCATAAATAATAACAGATGCCCATGTATTCTGTTGTACTACATTTCATCTATGCATCTTGTCTGGTACTTTAGAATAAGTTCAGAAATGGTGCTAAAACTTTGACATATATAAACCTTATGGGAAGCATCTTTATGGCAGTCTCCCTGCAGGATAAAAAAACTAACTCCTCCAGTTATCCTGGAGCCAGTTACAATGAGATGAGGATAAATGCAGCCAACTTTTTGTCTCTTTGTAAAATTCATAAAGCTGTTTCTAGCATCTTGCTTTGAAACATTTGCTTTGGAGGTGTTTGTTGTTTTCTTTCCTGCTTCAAATGCAGTGTGGTTATAGGTAGCAAGTTTTAGCACCTTCAGATCAGACGTACCAGCCGAGATACACTGATGAGCTATGCTGCAGAAAAAACTGTATTTGAGTCTGCTATGACTTCTGATTTGACTTTGTAGGATTTATACTGTCTAAAATAGGGAGTTCAGAAATGACTGTCACTTTTCATTAGGAATCTATAAAATTCCCAGGATGCCTTGAATTAAGATGTATGCAAATATTTTTCTTTAAAAATCATACTTAATTCTATCTGGTACCTTCCAAACACTACCAGCCCCCACACTGAAACTATGAGTAAGTAAGTGTGAATAAAAGGAGGAATAAATGCAGACTATACCGTTATTCTGTTTAGAAATGTAAGTATGTAGACACTGCTGTATAATTAACAGAATTAAATCTACTGCTTAAATAATTTAGTTGTGTTTTGTTTCACTCAGTTTTTAATGCTTCATGAAACCTAGTTTGAATCCATTGTCATTAATAAAGTCTTTGTAAAAAAGAAAACCAAGATACTAATTTAAGCTTGGCATGCTGTCACCCAGCAGTGTGAACATTGGCTCTAGATGATTGTCACTGTTAAAGTGTCATCCTGACCATATTTGCAAAAACAGGAAAAAGAAGTTGTGGATGGATGGATGTGATTTACCTGACCTGTTAAAAACTAAGATGAAAATGCCAAATAGTTGAGCACAGAAATAGCAATCAGTGCTCTGTAGGCAACCATCACATGAGGCAACATGGTATACTTGAGGTGGATATTTGTGCTGTTTGTAGCCACTCACCAGGTAACAAGCAAACAAGAGGGAATATGGAGATGCAAGATGAAATTTACTATCCTGTCACTCTTTCCGTTTACTAACTCCTGCTATCATGATTATCTGCTCTTGAATGATGCATGAGCACTGTGTGATGCACACACACACACACACACACACACACACACACACACACACACACACACACACACACACACACACACACACACACACACACCCTATGCTGTATTGCTACTTGTATCAGTAAAGTATAGTTATGTAAAATCTTACCATAATGGTAGATGTTCATGCCTTCGCTGCTACATTATTTGTGACCTTCGGGATTCTGTGCTGTGGAAGCCTGTCATCTAGCCAGTATACAAAAGACTTCCTGTTGCATTTAGAAGGTATGCCTGAATGTCGCTCAAACACTCCTTGTGTACCATAGGGCATAAAGGTGACATTCAGGCTTACCATAAATAGAACTGATTGCCACAGTAGGAACACCAGTACAAGAAACCCAAGAGGTAACATGTACATCCAGGAAGGAAAGGACTAGGGGGAAGGATGGATGGAGGGAGCGAATACTGCAGCAGTGAAGGAAAGGACGTCTACCATTATGGAAAGATTTTACACAACTGTACTATGTCTTTATATTCACTTCTGTAGTATTTGTAACCTTTGGGAGAATGCCAAAGCTCAAAATGAAACTTGGGAGGGGGAAGGAGAAGAACAGGAGTCCCCTAAGAAACCATGGAGAATGGCACTAGCAAAACTAGCCCTAGTTCTAGAGATACTATCCAACTTGTAGTATTTAGTAAAGGCATGCACAGAAGACCAGGTAGCTGCTTCAAGAATAGAATTAGTATTTAAACCCTTGAAAAAAGTACCAGAAGAAACCTAGAGCCTCGACTGAAGAAGAAACATTGTTGCCATGAAAGGTGTAACAAAAGGAAATATCCTTAGCATCCAAGAAAACATAGTTTGCTTGGATACAGCTAGACCCAAAGATCTAGGATGAAAAGAAACTAACAACTGATCAGATTTATGAATAGCCTTAGTCAGATCCAAATAAATTCTGAGTTGCCTATGCACATCCAAAGTATGCAGCACCCTTTCACTGTCAGACTGCGGAGAGGGAAAAAAAGAAGGCAGATTAACAGACTGATTAGAGGAAAGCTCATTAACCACCTTAAGGTATAAAGGTGCAATTAGTGCATAAGGACACCCTCTCCTCATGAAAAATCTCAAAAGAAGGACAAGCCATAAGGACCTGCAACTCAGACACCCATCTGGCAGAAGTAAGAAATAACAAAAGAGCAGTCTTCCAAGAACAATGTTTCAAGGAAGCTGAAACAGCAATTTCAAAAGGAGCCTGAGTCAACTTCTCCAAAACAAAATTAAGATCTCAGGGAGGCAGAACAGGCTTCCTCGGAGGTCTAACATTAAGGATGCCTTTGAGAAATTGTTTAACCTCACATCTAGAAGCTAAAGGAGTTGATAAAGGCAGACTTGCAGAAATGGCTGATAAGTGGGCCTTCATAGAAGAATAGGCCAAACCAGCATTGAGCAACTCACACAAATAAGAGCGAACCAAAGGAACATCCACAGAAAGTGGGTTCAGATAATGAGGCAGACACCAAATAGAAAGCCTTTTTCATGTGGATAAGTATGATTTCCTGGTGGTAGGTCATCTGGCCTCTTGCAGGACTTGCAGAACATCATCAGAAAAAAGGTGTCTATGAGGCATCAAAGCCATATCACCCACAACATCAGTTGAAGCATGGACAGGTGGGGATGGATGAGAGATCCCTTGTCTTGTGTGATGAGATCCACCCTGTGAGGTAACTTGTGATGATTGCCTTTGGCTAGATGTAATAGGGGGAACCAGTGCTGTCATGGCCAAAAGAGAGTCACCAACAAGATTTTGGGATCATCCTGTTTAATCTTGAGCAGGACTTCCGGAATGAGAGGAAGGGGAGGGAATGCATAAAGAAACACCCCCTTCCAAGAAAAGGAGAGGGCGTCCACCTTGCCACACCAGAGGACCTGGAACTCTGGCACAAAACAGAGGAAGTTGTATGTTCAGAGGGGAGACAAAAAGATCCACTTGAGGAGTACCCCACTGGTGAATAATGTCCAGAAACACATCCCTGTGAAGCATCCATTCATGGGACTGAGTTAAGGACCTGCTCAGATTGTCTGCCATAATGCTCTGAGTGGAAGGGATATAAACCGCTTGAAGAGTCACTTGATACTTGACAGCAAGATCCTATACCAGATGCCTGCCAGCAAAGAAGGTAAGATTTTTTCCCCCTTGTTTGTTAATATACCACATTACTGTGGTGTTGACTGTGAAGACCTTAAGAGGCCCTGGAGAGAAAAGAGGATGAAAGGCCTGAAGAGCCAGCAGAAGAGCTTTCATCTCCTTGATGTTGATGTGTTCCCTCCAGTGGTGAGGTAACCACACCCCCTGTACTTTTAGGAAGCCAAAAGCCCCCCCCCCCCAACCCACATCTGAAGCATCTGTGAACAATTCCTGAGAGGGAAGAGAGGGATGAAAAGGTAGCCTTGGGTTCAGAGACAACTGCCAAATCCACCAGTGAAGTTCCTGTCTGAGACAAGGAAGAAGAGGATCTACAAAGTCTAGAGGATGTGCATGCTGAAGCCACACTGACTTTAAGAACCACTGAAACTTTCTCTTATAAAGTTTGGCAAGAGGGAGCATCAGAATGGTGGATGCCATGAAACCCAGCACTCTCAGAAATTCTCCAGCAGTAATGGAAGCCAGAGGAAGGAGAATGTGAAAGAAAGAAATGAGAGTTAAGGCCTTTGGATGGGGCAAGGAAGTTATCATAGGCACCGACTGAATTCTTCTTCTTCTTCTTTTGGCTGCTCCCATTAGGGGTCACCACAGCGGATCATCTGTTTTCATTTCTTCCTGTCCTCTGCATCTTCCTCTGTCACACCAGCCACCTGCATGTCCTCTCTCACCACATCCATAAACCTTATCTTAGGCCTTCCTCTTTTCCTGTTACCTGGCAGTTTCATCCTTAGCATCTTTTTTCCAATATACTCTGCATCCCTCCTCAACACATGTCCAAACCAATATAATCTTGCCTCTCTGGCTTTGTCTCCAAACCTTCCAACCTGGGCTGACCCTCTAATATACTTATTCCTAATCCTGTCCACCCTCGCCACACCCAGTGCAAATCTTAACATCTTTAACTGCCACGTCCAGCTTTGACTCCTGCCTTTTTGCCAATGCCACTGTTTCCAACCCATATAACATAGCTGGTCTCACTACCCTCTTGTAGACCTTCCCTTTCACTCTAACTGGTACTCATCTGTGACAAATCACTCCTGACACTCTTCTCCACCCACTCCATCCTGCCTGTACTCTCTTCTTCACCTCTCTTCCACACTCACCATTGCTCTGAATGGTTGATCCCAAGTATTTAAACTCATCCACCTTCACCACCTCTACTCCCTGCATCCTCACCATTCCTCTATCCTCCCTCTCATTCACACACACATATTCTGTCTTAGTCCTGCTGACCTTCATTCCTCTTCTCTCTAGAGCATATCTCTACCTCCCCAGGGTCTCCTCCACCTGTTCCCTACTTTCACTACAGATCACAATGTCATCTGCAAACATCATAGTCCACGGGGACTCCTATCTGATCTCGTCTGTCAACCTGCCCATCACCATTGCAAATAAGAAAGGGCTCAGAGCTGATCCTTGATGTAATCCCACCTCCACCTTAAATGCATCCGTCACTCCCACCACAGACCTCACCACTGTCACTCTACCCTCGTACATATCCTGTACCACTCTTACATACTTCTCTGACACTCCCGACTTCCTCATACAATACCACAACTCCTCTCAAGGCACTCTGTCATATGCTTTCTCTAAGTCCACAAAGACACAATGCAACTCCTTCTGACCTTCTCTGTACTTCTCCATCAACACTCTCAGAGCAAACATCGCATCTGTAGTGCATGAAACCATACTGCTGCTCACTAATCATCACCTCCCTTCTTAACCTAGCTTCCACTATTCTTTCCTATAACTTCGTACTGTGACTGATCAATTTAATCCCTCTACTGCCATTTTACCTAAACACCCCCATGCTTCCACAGGTATGTCATCTGGACCAACAGCCTTTCCATTCTTCATCCTCTTCATAGCTGTCCTTACTTCCTGCTTGCTAATCCATTGCACTTCCTGATTCACTATCACCACATCATCCAACCTTCTCTCTCTCTCATTCTCTTCATTCATCAGCCCCTCAAAGTACTCTTTCCATCTGCTCAACATACTCTCCTCGCTTGTGAGTACATTTCCCTCATTATCCTTTATCACCCTTACCTGCTGCACATCTTTACTAGCTTGGTCCCTCTGTCTAGCCAATTGGTAGAGGTCCTTTTCTCCCTCCTTAGTGTCCAGCCTTTCATACATCTCTTCATATACCTTATCCTTAGCCTTTGCCACCTCTCTCTTTGCCATGCACCTCATCTTCTTATACTCTTGTCTACTTGGCACCGACCGAATCCTGCAACCCAGAAAAACATGATCCAGAGAACAAGTCAGAGAAGACTTTGTGAAATGCATTGTGAACCCCAGGCTCTGAAGAAGGGAAATGGCAAAATGAAGATTTTTCAAGAGAGTCTCTGAAGAGGACTTCTGAACCAACAGATCATCTAAGGAAAAAATTGGATCCCTCGAAGTCTGCAAAAAGCAACCACAAGAGCAAGGCATGTGATGAACACCCTTGGGGCAGTAGAAAGGCCAAAAGGCAAAGCAGAGAACTGAAAATGCCAGGAAGATACAGAGAAAAATTAAAAACTTTCTGAAAAGATGATGGATTGGAATGTGAAGATAAGCATCCTTGAGATCCAGAGATACCATATAGGCCTGAGGGAGCAGTAGTGGAAACAGAATCTGAAGAGAAAACATCTAAAAGGAAGGCAGTTTTAAAAAAGTGTTTAGATGAAAGAGGTCTAGAATAGATCTCCAAGTGCCATCTTTTCTTGGCACTAGAAACAGCCTGGCGTACAACCCTTTCCCCCTTTGGGACACACACATCTCTTGAATAGCACCCTGAGTCAAGAGAGTTTAAAGAAAATCTGGAAAAAGGGAAGCTGTTCCCGAGGAGTTTGTGGAAAGCCCATAAGAAAAGGGTGGGATTTCCTCACCATGAAGTACCCCTGATGAATGATTGACAGAACCCAAGAATCCTGAGTGATCCAAAGCCAGAAAGAGAAAAAGAAAGTTGAAGACAAAGAGGAATGTGTCTGGGAGGAGGCAGATAGTCATACAGCACCTGGTTTGTCAGGAAAGAAAGGCTTCGGAAAACCTTAAAACTGAGTAGCCTTAGCAGGAGGAGCCCACTTGCCACGCTTATTGTATCTAGTAGAAAGCCAGGGATGTTTACGAACAAAGACATGCTTAGCAATATAGTTCCTCGGAAATTTCAGCACAGGAGAAACAAAAACATGTTTAAGGTCCTGTAAAGCCTTACACTTATCCTGAAGGGACTTAAACAAACCAGCAGCAGCTTCCCCAAACAAAAGTTTAGAATTCAGGGGAACATCCATCAACTTACCTTTAATATCATCAGGTAGAGGCTGGAGCCTAAGCCAACAATATCTCCTCATAACTGAACCAAAAACAGCTGTCCTAGAAAAGGCATCCGCCACATCATAACTACATTTAATAGAAAGACAAATAACTTGAGAGGAAGTCCCTAGCAAGGAAAGAACAGAAGTTTTACCCTCAGACTCAGGAAAATCAGAAATAAGTTGACAGGCCTGAGAAAGAAGAGTCAACACAAACCTAGACATATGGATCTGACAATTAATAGCCCTAAAAGCTAGGGTAGCAGAAATGTAAACCTGCTTACCCAGCCATTCCATAGTTCTGCTATCCTTGTCAGAAGGCAATAACTTGGGTAAAGCAATTGAGATGGCTTATCAGAGGGTACAGAGACCACAGAATGGTCAGCAGCAGGACAGTTACACAAAAATAAACAATCTGCAGGCACCCTATAAAACCTATCAGACTTCTTGGGAACAGTGGGTAAAGAATCAGGAGCATGTGAGGCATTGGAAGAAACATCCAGCAAAGCAGCAGAAATAGGAGGAATAGCCACAAGGTTTAGGAGACTCCAACTGTAGCAACTCATAGTACCTCCTATGGATATTAGGGACCTGAGCACAATCCCACTTGAAAAAAAAATCCATCATCCTAATGAGCATATCCCCAAAGGAAATTTCCTCAAAAGGAGGATCAGGACTAATAGAGTCCTCCTCCTCTGACTCATAGTCCAAAGGAGATGGAATCTGAGAAGAATAAGTCAAGGATTCATCATCAGAATCTGACTCAATCTCAGATGAATCCTGTTCTCTAGGCCATTTAAGGGGAGTAGAGGACCAGGGAGGAGCAGGAACTAAAACCCCTTGGGAGGCTTGAAAGACATTAAAGCAGAAAATAGCCCCTGAGTGAAAATCTACCATTCACTGTGAAGATCCCTAGGAGCAGAAAAAACATGTTTAAGCTTTTCTCTTTTAAGGGAATACCCCCTCCAAAAAACTGAAAAGACTCAGACCCAGGATAGCAGTCAAGAACTGTAGCAGGAACTGCTTCCCCAACTAAAATCTGAGGAACTCACTTAAGCCCCTTGGAAAAATCAACTGTGGTTACCCCTGAACATCCGAGATGGACGCCTGCAAAACCTCATCTGATATGCTGCCAATCAGAACTTCACTGGCCTCCAACAGTCACGGTAGAATTCGACAACAGAGACTGGCAAGCCTCTGGGTTTATAACAACCTCAAGAGAAACACCTGGCAGAGGCTAGACCAGGGGTGTCCAACCTTTTGGCTTGCCGGGGCCGCATTGAGTGAACAGAAATTGTCTTGGGGCCGCATATAAAATATATCATATAGTTAACTCTTTCGCTGCCACGGGAGACCAAAGTCGGCCTCCTGGCTGTACTGTAGGTGCATTCGAACAATTAATAAATGTAATAAATGCCTTACATTTGCCATAAAATTCTAATTCTCATTCTGATTTTAATTCTGTAATCTAACAGTTAACTCTAACATCTTAGTTAATATATAGATTTTTTTTTACAAATAAACAGATATTCAGTACAGCACTAGTATTTCTCACTGGGCAAACCACTCCAGCAGTCCATCTACATACGTCAACATTAGCAGTCCTACAATACTATAATCCACAAAAATAAGCCAACAAATTTGCAATAAAGTAAAGAATTCACATTACTGATTTAATAAAACAATTTTGAATAAGCTACAAGAGGGTCTCACCCAAACAAATGACTGGTGCCAGAAACATGGCCTCAAGCTAAATGCCAAAAATGCACAATCATCCCCTTTGAGGAGAGTGATGTCCCCACAAATTATCACATTAATAGCAATGTTGTAAGCACGCAATCAGTCATGAGGTGCTTGGGCACCCAGGTTGATAGAAACCTGACTTTTGACCACCACGTTGTCTCCGTTGTACGGAAAGCTTTTTACATGGCCCACCTCATTAGTAAGGATATCTCATCCAGGGACAAGGAGGTCATAACATCCCTGTATTCTTCCTTTACAAGAGTAATTATTGAGCCCAACACCCCTTTTGGCACGTGCCTCAGCAAAACACCATGCCAAAAGAAAGACTACAACCATTTCTGACAAAAAAAGGTCAAAGGACTGAGTTCACTTAGTTATCCAAACAGACTAAAAAGCTTCTTGCTTTCCTCTGTCTCTCACTGGCCCCTATAAATTTCATCACTGGCTTGCTTTCCAGGCTAAGAAAGATCTTACTTTAAGAGACTTTCTCCACCTCAGAAATACTGGTTATATTTAAAACACTCACTACAAAGACCACAGCCTTCACTGCAACATAAACAAGCCACTTTGTATGGACAGGTTCTTGATACAAAAACTTTCAACCTCTGTAAAAAGCTCCTCTCATTATCAAACAATGTAGTTCAACAACACTACAACTGGATGGATAGCCATGAATGAACTCCTTAAGTAAGTAGCATAGCCTTCATCAAACCGGAAGGCAAATCCACATACTAAACTTTCTCAGCTGGATGGTTAAGATCTAATATTGGTTACTCAAGTCTACTTGTCTAAGAAGAGGGGCCTATTTAACTAAGAATTCCATTTGCAAAAATATATTCAGTATACATATTAAATCTCTCTCTCTTATACACACACACACACACACACACACACACACACACACACACACACACACACAGAAAAGGGCCCTACTTGTAAAATAGGCATCCTCAGTAATCACATGACACAGTCTCACTGACTGAAATTGTCTGGAAGTCAAAATATCTGAAAAAAAATCATAATACAGATGGATTCATCCATGCAATTTCCCACCACCAAAAGGACCATCAATAAATCAACAAACAACTGCTCAGCAAAAATTAAATCAATAAGAAATCTATAAACTCTCTAAGATCATACTACATACTGAAGTAAACATATAACTTCCCTCCAATCTAAAGCCATTTGACATTCAGGCATTTTAATTTGTGCAGAAGTTATTCACAGACTGGCCATTTACTAAGCTGTAATGCTGACCATTGCTTTTGAAAAAAACAAATTCCCACACTTTGTCAACAGCTCAAAGTGAAGAAAGGATTACTTTTTTTATTTATTATGTATTTATTTAATTTTGGAAAACATCTTTAAAACTGTTAAACTGATCACACACCCAGAAACACAGAAAAGTTATTATGATAAGTAAACCACAGACTGCTGCAAGAAATCAGTCACAGCACACTATGCTTACGTCCGAACCAATGAAGCATACCTGTCAATTCCAAAAGAATTAAAGTAGCGTAATAAGAAAGTTATTTGCAAGGTTACACGGCAGTTTATATTGGAAATAAGTGGAGATATTAAAAATGCTCTGTTTCTCATAATTCTGCTGAAAAGTCTTCCAAGGTAAATGCAACCTTCTGATTTAGTATGGAACCATACCTCTCAACCTTAGAGCAAGAATTCTGGACAAAGCGAAAAATAAAATTGGGACACAGGCCCAAAAATAGTTATGCATCACAGACACCATTAAAACAAGTGTAGCTGCAAACATTATACATCACGTATAATGTTTCTATCCCATTATTGTCAGTTAAGCATTATATGGCTCATTCAATACTGCCTTCTTTTGCAACAAAGAAAACCATACTTTGAAATGACAAATCCATTAAAAATAATAAAACACATTGGCTCCACATTCTGCAACTTCCTACCTGCAAACAACCACAGAGCTTTCACTGAAACTAGGTCTGCTTATTTCCACAGAACGACAGCTCTCCCTAATTAAGTCTAATGGTATACAATCTACCAGGATCTGGACTACCTGAAATAAATTAAATTATGGCCTGTAAATTACAAGTGCACTTTGTTTAATTAAACTACATTTCAAAGCCCACTTGCTGTATTTTTTCAGTAACATCCCAATATCTATTTCCAGGTCACTTTACAAGACATTGGAAGTGGTAGACTTAACATCCTCCAGATCCCTACAGGACCACACTCATATTGCTAACATTGTCCATTAAATGTAAATATCCATCCACTGTAAATGGCAAGAAGCTATGTCTTAAAAAATCTATTTTTGGCATTCCTAGTACCCAAGCATCAGGTTTTGAAACTAAGAAACATATTCTCCACAGTTTGTAAGTCTCTGTCTTTAATAATCATCTACTATTGCAGCACTCCCATCACACACACATACACACTAAAACCCCCAACATTTAAAAAATGACATTCTGCCCACCTGATTTGCCAGTATTGATGATCCACCAAAGATATGGTTACTGTTGTCCAATCTACCACTGCTTAGAACCCACCAATGACAAGACAGTACTGGGTGATTTTTTTGTTTGTCAAAAAAAAAAACAATAAACTTTATATGCTACAGTCCCACATTAGTCAATCCACTACTGACCCATTAACCCTAGGCTGCTGTCTCATTCTTACTCCCTGGGAATGCATTACCTTGGATGACTAATTTTATTTCCTAAGCAAAAGACACAAATTGGAAGATGAGGCAAAAATCCAGACATTCTTCGAAAATCCATACAGTTGAGAGGCATGATTTCATATTCAATACAATACTCTCCCTGTCAGAAAAGCTGCAATTTAATAAATGTACTTTTAATGTAGGATGCATTTGTGAGCTAACTTGTTTGTATGTTAGTCTCTTTGTGCATGTGTCTCTCTCTCTATCTCTCTGTCATGCACACATAAACACACACACACATACACACACACACTTCTACTTTCACTCACACAAACATTCTGCTTTCATGCATGCACTCACTCACACCATACTTACCTATTGACACAGGTTAAGTGCTGTCTCTTTAAAAGGCAATGGCAGCAAATCCATAGACGAGTCCCTCTTCAGCAAGAACACACACATTGATTCTTTGGCACGAAATAATGGCGCGAACACACAGACCCTTCTTTGGTGAAAAAAAATCAAAACTAGAAGGATGCTTTGGTGCATGCGCTCACCAATGTTAGAGTTACAGGTCACGGGCGCGAAAAACACAACAAAAAAGTGTTTTGGGGCATGCATACATCGATGTTGGAGTTAGAGGTAGAGGGCCACATGGCAGAGCTCTGAGGGCCGCATGCGGCCTGCGGGCCACAGGTTGGACACATCTAGGCTAGACAGTGGAAGATTCTGGTCGTAACTTTTTCATCTTCTCCTTCCCTAACGGCTGACCTTCCAGGCAGGAGATTCCATCCATTGTATCTTTATCAAGCTTAAGATGCTGGTTCTCAAGATAAAAGGAAAGAGAAAAAAGTCTACTGCAAAGGGTTTTCAGAACAAACACCTGACAAATAGAACAAGACGTATGGTCATGAGATGCTCATAGGCAAATAAGACACTTATTGTGGCAGTCTTTATAGGGAATCTGTCTCCCACACTGGAATTTACCCTTCCTGGATGACATTAATCCCAAAAAGCACAAAATATATATATATATATATATATATATATATATATATATATATATATATATATATATATGGTTCCCTATAAGAAGCCTGAAACACTATAAGCCTGAAAATCAAAATCCTGAAACCAAAAGCCTGAAAACTCAAAATCTTGAAAACCCAAAATCCTGAAACTCAAAATCCTGAAAACACAAAATAGACATACTGACGTCATTGTGGCTCTGCTATTATTAGCCCTGTGGTGTTAGGTCATGCGTTGGGTTCAGGTAAGTGTGCGGTTGGTTTTATGTTAGGGTTAGGGGTGGTATAAGTGAGTTAGGGTTAGGGCGCAGGTTAGGCATGTATGCAATAGTGACAAAAAGTGGGGTTAGGGGCGGTTTAAGTGAGTTAAGTTTAGGGCGCGGGTTAGGTGAGTGTGCGATAGTGACGGACCTTAGGGTTAGGGTTAGGGTTAGGGTCAGTCGGTAGATATTAGTGTGTTTGTATTGGCATATTAGCATTATTTGTGTTTTCAGGATTTTGAGTTTTCAGGATTTTGAGTTTTCAGGCTTTTGGTTTCAGGATTTAGATTTTCAGGCTTATAGTGTTTCAGGCTTCTGATAGGGAACCATATATATATATATATATATATATATATATATATATATATATATATATATATTCCAGTATCCTATGTATACTGCATATGTTTTCCATAGCTCTTAGGTTCTTTCAGAAACATTTCTGAATCTTTCCTAGGTTTAGATATATTTTGTATAACAGTAATGGGTGATATTTTAAGGACAGATTCTCAAAACTTCAATTCTATAAACCTGGCATAAGGAAAAGAACCTTCTTATGTGAAAATCACATAAGTGACACATATACCATACCACTTACTTAGTATAACCCCAACCCTTGCCTCAGGAGGTGCTATCCTTATAACAAGGTACACTCAGCAGCACCAGTTTTAAGTATGGTAAAGAGTCATTGTATGTGGCAAGTGTAAAATGAAGCAAAGATAATATGTAAAGGGAAATGTAAAATGGAACAAATACAATATGTACAAGGAAAAAAGTTTTTATTTATCAGGCGGTTGCTTCAAACTGATAAAATACGGTACTTGCAGCAACATTTAATGCTGTCTTAATGCTACTTTATGTACGTTTCTCTGTGCCATGGACAAAAATATCCTTTGGTCCTTCTACTTCATAGATAAAAAGCTGTGAATGTAAAACCACCAGCAGGCTACATAAACTGTAACTTCTGAGGTCCGTCTAGTTCAGGAGGGAAGTTTGTTTATATTGTAGTCAGATACAGTCCTCAGAATAGAATTAAGTGAACTGATTGCACCAAAAGTCTATTTATGTCTTAGAGGCAGAGGAATATATTCACCGGTTAAAACTTGTGCTATAAGTACACAGTATACAGACAGCTCAGGCACCTCAAAGTCTCCACTCTAACCATAATTGTCCCGGTCCTCTTCAATAAACATATTACACCAAATGACGTTTGATGACCTTTATTAAAATTCCATAAACATAACATAAACTCCATCATATAAATACTCAAAGCAAACAGTTGACTAAACAGTTGAAATGAAACTGATGATCCTTCTCCAACACAAAAGTACTACTCATACCCTTGTATAACCCCTGTAAAACAAACATATCTTCACTTATCCTGCTACCCCTAGTTGTTCTGTAATTATTCCCAGGTCATTACCTGGCAAATGTACCACCAAAAAAAATAAATAAATAAAGATCCAAACACCATCTGAAACAAAGCAAGCCCACTTGAACGCCATCCTACTTAGCTGCAATGTCATTTTGCAGCCCAAAGGCTATAATAATGACCAAAATGAGATTTCCTATTCTAAAGATCAGTATACTAGTAATCCTACCAGTATACCCACCATCTGTAAAGCAAAACATCTAATGACCAGAATAGCATTTGCTGGCCAATGAGCCACCCACTTTAATGATTCCAATATCTCCATAAAGCCTATACCCCCCAGATTGTAACCCAGTGAACCTCCATTTCCCCAACAACAACATGTGTCCAGTGGACATGTGTGTGAAATGGACAGCTATGTATGGGGCGAGATTTTTTTGGTGGGGACAGATTGCCCTTTTCTTTTTTTCAGGTGAGAGTGGGATGTTGGGGAGGGATAGTAGGTATATTTGGGGAGGTAGGTTGGGTAGGTTAACAGACAAGACAAACAAGACACATACAGGGGTTGTATATAACACGTGGGGGGTAAACCCCTTGATGGGGATAGGTGTTGGGAAATTGGAAGCCCATGATCTCCCTAGTAGAAACAGCGGGACTGAGCTCCCCACCCATGGACAGTCACCACTGCACCATCACAGCCCCAAAGGTGGCTGTGCTGGGGGCTGAGTCGGAGAGCTAGGCCGACCCTCTAGTCATGACATGCAGCCCTTGAGCTGGCATAGCAGATCTCCAAACTCCCAGTTGAGCTTGCTACTCACCATGACCCGGACCTGGCGAGGGGTGACAAGTTCCTGTCTGCGCCCGCTCCCGGGGGGGGTTAGCCCCATCCTCTGAGGCGTTTCCACCCGAAGGTGGTGCAGGACCAATGGACAAGGAGGTCCTGGGTTGGGCCTCAGATGTTCTGGTGCCCAGTGCCACGGCCAGCTGAGGTGGGACAGGTGAGTCCGCTGAGATCCGCATTCCCATACGTGCTATGGTGTATATGTTTTATCAACATATGTGGGTTAGTAATAGTCAACACATTCCAGGATTAGGTATAACAGCATGCATAGATATTCCCATTAACCCAGACACCAGATATGGAACAGTTGCATAGCAAACAGAACACATGCATATATGGGACCACAGTGGTAATTCCAACAGCATGCAGGTACATTGATGGCACCATGCCACCAATGTTGGAGTATTTCAACATAGCACATGCATAGAAACAGATTTAAATAATTATCAAACTATAGGACAAATGTCCCAACATTACATTTAAGTCACACATTCCAATTGAGTTGGGTATTTAGTTTATTGTTGCAGATGTGGTGGGGGGGAGATGACAATTAACAACTAGTATATTCCTGTAGTTCACATTACTTTCCTAGGCAGTGCTGTTATCTGTACCTTACAAGTATTAGTACACTACTCTATTGCCTTACTTTGGACAGTGGTATGGCTGTCGACAACTATATACATGAACTGGTTTTACCTGGAGTATACACCTCTGACCTGGTATACCTATGGAGGAATTGTTTGTTAACAGTTTCTACACATACTCACAGATTCCAGGTTGATGTTAAGCATATGCCTGTCCATCTCTTTTTGCACAGACTCTGGGCATGTCTTGACCACATGCAGGTGAACTGGGACATATTTAGACTATTGCCCTCTTAAACCTTTAGTGACTTACAACACTCGTATACAGGATTTCTTAGACAGTTATATTATGTAGCACAGTGTGGGTGACAGTGATGAGTGATACCTTATTATTCAGAGCAACTGCAACACTCACAATGCCATACAATACCAGAGTAAACAGTACAAGTACAGGGTATCAATCTTTTATTTCTAGGCACAGTGTTTGTATCTGACGGACCTGTGGGAGCAATGTTTGTTAGCACTACCTGACTGTTGCCACACAGATTACCAGATTCCACATTAGTATTATGCACATACATCTCACTCTGTTACTGTGCACACTGTAGTCACAGCTCGACAACATGGGGGTGTAGATGGGACATACTTGGCTTATTACTCTCATATCAGTTTGGGGAGTTGCTAGAGTGACAGGTTTGTTCTTATAGATGTGTGATAATCAGTTGTATTTCTTGTTTGCTGCCTAAACATCTGGGATAATCCCACTGATTTCCCAGGGGACAGGGTGACAAGCAGCAGATATGGGCCGATATACTGGACATTCTGGATATATCTGTACTGTTGTGGGGTATGATTCTGTATGCAGCCTACTAGCACACCCAGGATTCAGACCATGGCTATGTTTACTCAAAATAAAACACTGTCCATCACAGTTGTGTGTGCTATATAGATATTGCTGTATATCTCTTATCTGATTTCTGTCTATAATTCTCCTGTGGTTTTACATTCTGACCTTGTATTACAACACTCTTATACAGGATTTCCTAGACAGTTATATTATGTAGCACAGTGTGGGTGACAGTGATGAGTAATACCTTATTATTCAGAGCAACTGCAATACTCACAACACTGGGGGGTATGGTTCTATATGCAGCCTACTACCACTCTCAGCATTCGAACCATGGCTGTGTGTGCTAAAAATACAGCAGTTCACGTCTCAGTTGCATGTGCTATTTGGATTTTGTTGTCTGTCTTTTCACTGTTTTCTGTCTATGTCTCTCTCAGTTGTACTAAATGACCTCTTGGGATTACACCAGTCATATACAGACATTCCTGCACATTTTATGTATGTTGCGCAGTGTGAGTAATAGTGCTTAATACAACAGTACTAGTAAGTGATTGTAAATCTACATTACCATATGATACCAGAGTAAGCACATGCAGTCCAGCAGTTGGACCTTTATTGTCAGGCTATTATGATTTTATTTACATACAACCTATATGAGACTCTTCCTGCCATATACTCTGGTGTATGCAGTACTTGCTTTAAACTAGATGTGTCCAACCTATGGCCCGCAGGCCGCATGCGGCCCTCAGAGCTCTGCCATGCGGCCCTCTACCTCTAACTCCAACATCGATGTATGCATGCCCCAAAACACTTTTTTGTTGTGTTTTTCGCGCCCGTGACCTGTAACTCTAACATTGGTGAGCGCATGCACCAAAGCATCCTTCTAGTTTTGATTTTTTTTTCACCAAAGAAGGGTCTGTGTGTTCGCGCCATTATTTCGTGCCAAAGAATCAATGTGTGTGTTCTTGCTGAAGAGGGACTCGTCTATGGATTTGCTGCCATTGCCTTTTAAAGAGACAGCACTTAACCTGTGTCAATAGGTAAGTATGGTGTGAGTGAGTGCATGCATGAAAGCAGAATGTTTGTGTGAGTGAAAGTAGAAGTGTGTGTGTGTGTGTGTGTGTGTGTGTGTGTGTGTGTGTGTGTGTGTGTGTGTGTGTGTGTGTGTGTGTGTGTGTGTGTGTGTGTGTGTGTTTATGTGTGCATGACAGAGATAGAGAGAGACACATGCACAAAGAGACTAACATACAAACAAGTTAGCTCACAAATGCATCCTACATTAAAAGTACATTTATTAAATTGCAGCTTTTCTGACAGGGAGAGTATTGTATTGAATATGAAATCATGCCTCTCAACTGTATGGATTTTCGAAGAATGTCTGGATTTTTGCCTCATCTTCCAATTTGTGTCTTTTGCTTAGGAAATAAAATTAGTCATCCAAGGTAATGCATTCCCAGGGAGTAAGAATGAGACAGCAGCCTAGGGTTAATGGGTCAGTAGTGGATTGACTAATGTGGGACTGTAGCATATAAAGTTTATTGTTTTTTTTTTTTTTTGACAAACAAAAAAATCACCCAGTACTGTCTTGTCATTGGTGGGTTCTAAGCAGTGGTAGATTGGACAACAGTAACCATATCTTTGGTGGATCATCAATACTGGCAAATCAGGTGGGCAGAATGTCATTTTTTAAATGTTGGGGGTTTTAGTGTGTATGTGTGTGTGATGGGAGTGCTGCAATAGTAGATGATTATTAAAGACAGAGACTTACAAACTGTGGAGAATATGTTTCTTAGTTTCAAAACCTGATGCTTGGGTACTAGGAATGCCAAAAATAGATTTTTTAAGACATAGCTTCTTGCCATTTACAGTGGATGGATATTTACATTTAATGGACAATGTTAGCAATATGAGTGTGGTCCTGTAGGGATCTGGAGGATGTTAAGTCTACCACTTCCAATGTCTTGTAAAGTGACCTGGAAATAGATATTGGGATGTTACTGAAAAAATACAGCAAGTGGGCTTTGAAATGTAGTTTAATTAAACAAAGTGCACTTGCAATTTACAGGCCATAATTTAATTTATTTCAGGTAGTCCAGATCCTGGTAGATTGTATACCATTAGACTTAATTAGGGAGAGCTGTCGTTCTGTGGAAATAAGCAGACCTAGTTTCAGTGAAAGCTCTGTGGTTGTTTGCAGGTAGGAAGTTGCAGAATGTGGAGCCAATGTGTTTTATTATTTTTAATGGATTTGTCATTTCAAAGTATGGTTTTCTTTGTTGCAAAAGAAGGCAGTATTGAATGAGCCATATAATGCTTAACTGACAATAATGGGATAGAAACATTATATGTGATGTATAATGTTTGCAGCTACACTTGTTTTAATGGTGTCTGTGATGCATAACTATTTTTGGGCCTGTGTCCCAATTTTATTTTTCGCTTTGTCCAGAATTCTTGCTCTAAGGTTGAGAGGTATGGTTCCATACTAAATCAGAAGGTTGCATTTACCTTGGAAGACTTTTCAGCAGAATTATGAGAAACAGAGCATTTTTAATATCTCCACTTATTTCCAATATAAACTGCCGTGTAACCTTGCAAATAACTTTCTTATTACGCTACTTTAATTCTTTTGGAATTGACAGGTATGCTTCATTGGTTCGGACGTAAGCATAGTGTGCTGTGACTGATTTCTTGCAGCAGTCTGTGGTTTACTTATCATAATAACTTTTCTGTGTTTCTGGGTGTGTGATCAATTTAACAGTTTTAAAGATGTTTTCCAAAATTAAATAAATACATAATAAATAAAAAAAGTAATCCTTTCTTCACTTTGAGCTGTTGACAAAGTGTGGGAATTTGTTTTTTTCAAAAGCAATGGTCAGCATTACAGTTTAGTAAATGGCCAGTCTGTGAATAACTTCTGCACAAATTAAAATGCCTGAATGTCAAATGGCTTTAGATTGGAGGGAAGTTATATGTTTACTCCAGTATGTAGTATGATCTTAGAGAGTTTATAGATTTCTTATTGATTTAATTTTTGCTGAGCAGTTGTTTGTTGATTTATTGATGGTCCTTTTGGTGGTGGGAAATTGCATGGATGAATCCATCTGTATTATGATTTTTTTTCAGATATTTTGACTTCCAGACAATTTCAGTCAGTGAGACTGTGTCATGTGATTACTGAGGATGCCTATTTTACAAGTAGGGGCTCCTTTTCTGTGTGTGTGTGTGTGTGTGTGTGTGTGTGTGTGTGTGTGTGTGTGTATGTATAAGAGAGAGAGATTTAATATGTATACTGAATATATTTTTGCAAATGGAATTCTTAGTTAAATAGGCCCCTCTTCTTAGACAAGTAGACTTGAGTAACCAATATTAGATCTTAACCATCCAGCTGAGAAAGTTTAGTATGTGGATTTGCCTTCCGGTTTGATGAAGGCTATGCTACTTACTTAAGGAGTTCATTCATGGCTATCCATTCAGTTGTAGTGTTGTTGAACTACATTGTTTGATAATGAGAGGAGCTTTTTACAGAAGTTGAAAGTTTTTGTATCAAGAACCTGTCCATACAAAGTGGCTTGTTTATGTTGCAGTGAAGGCTGTGGTCTTTGTAGTGAGTGTTTTAAATATAACCAGTATTTCTGAGGTGGAGAAAGTCTCTTAAAGTAAGATCTTTCTTAGCCTGGAAAGCAAGCCAGTGATGAAATTTATAGGGGCCAGTGAGAGACAGAGGAAAGCAAGAAGCTTTTTAGTCTGTTTGGATAACTAAGTGAACTCAGTCCTTTGACCTTTTTTTGTCAGAAATGGTTGTAGTCTTTCTTTTGGCATGGTGTTTTGCTGAGGCACGTGCCAAAAGGTGTTGGCTCAATAATTACTCTTGTAAAGGAAGAATACAGGGATGTTATGACCTCCTTGTCCCTGGATGAGATATCCTTACTAATGAGGTGGGCCATGTAAAAGCTTTCCGTACAACGGAGACAACGTGGTGGTCAAAAGTCAGGTTTCTATCAACCTGGGTGCCCAAGCACCTCATGACTGATTGCGTGCTTACAACATTGCTATTAATGTGATAATTTGTGGGGACATCACTCTCCTCAAAGGGGATGATTGTGCATTTTTGGCATTTAGCTTGAGGCCATGTTTCTGGCACCAGTCATTTGTTTGGGTGAGACCCTCTTGTAGCTTATTCAAAATTGTTTTATTAAATCAGTAATGTGAATTCTTTACTTTATTGCAAATTTGTTGGCTTATTTTTGTGGATTATAGTATTGTAGGACTGCTAATGTTGACGTATGTAGATGGACTGCTGGAGTGGTTTGCCCAGTGAGAAATACTAGTGCTGTACTGAATATCTGTTTATTTGTAAAAAAAAATCTATATATTAACTAAGATGTTAGAGTTAACTGTTAGATTACAGAATTAAAATCAGAATGAGAATTAGAATTTTATGGCAAATGTAAGGCATTTATTACATTTATTAATTGTTCGAATGCACCTACAGTACAGCCAGGAGGCCGACTTTGGTCTCCCGTGGCAGCGAAAGAGTTAACTATATGATATATTTTATATGCGGCCCCAAGACAATTTCTGTTCACTCAATGCGGCCCCGGCAAGCCAAAAGGTTGGACACCCCTGCTTTAAACAATACAGATTTTATACAGGCAATTAACTTACTAATACTTTTAGATTTATTTCCTATGACAGTACATGCAAGAGTATTACTAACCTGCCTCGTGTCGCAACCTCTCCAAGCGACATCCATGGGCCTCCTAGTTCACAGCCCACTCACTTGTCACTGTGAAGGAAATAAGAGGAATATTTAGCCATACCTATCCATAATATACATGAGCTGGCAATTATTAAACAGGTAGTGGAGTGATACTTACACACAGCTGGGACCTCCCCTGTCATCCTAGCCTCTTGGATCCACTGATCCAAGAGATCCCCCTTTTGCCGCTTCAGGTCATCATAGTGATGCCTGACCTGCTCACCATTTCGGGGTAAGCCAGTGGCACTGGTGAATTCACAATTGAGACAGTTCCAGGCTTCCGCTTTATATTGGTAACTCTGGTACTGGCCCTGCAGCAGTTTCTGCTCATGGTCTTTCACAAGGAGTCCTGCCATGACTCTGGACTCCTGGATGCCCCAGCACTGCTCCCGAAAGCACACACCCTCTCCCATTCCAGACATAGTGCCTGCAAGGGGAAGTTACAACCAGTTACAAGATGTATTCCTGCCTGTTGGGTTTAAATAGGACTGATTTCCCACACTTTTCTGTGATTGGACAATTTTGAAAAGGCTAACCTATGGGCAAACCTGCTTACCTAAGGTTGGCATTGTTTAAAGGGGTATACCAATGGGCAAATTGAGTTAGCTGGCCTACTCATTGCTTACACCTACTAAGCTGGGCTGTGCAATGCTTAGCATTGCTTAATATTTAATTTGCATTATATTTGCTTTTTGGCATTGATTTATTATTCATTACATGTTACATATGTGTCTGGTATCCATGATTCATGTGTACGTACACTGTATGGGATCCTTGTGTTTATTAAGGGACTTCAACACTTTATTACAATTACACCTTACATCTGGGCTTACTGCAGTACTCCAGTTCACATATTTATGTTATGTAGTAGGTTATACAACATAAGGCTGTATATAGATTCCTTTCACATGTTCAGTTTGATTTTCCTATAATGAGGATTTGTTTGGTGATACCTCAATCTTATGTAATGCTGTGATGGCTTAGTGCTTAGCTGCTATGACTATAGTGTACAGGTTCCTGGGTTCAAGACTTGCAAAGGCTGCTTATTTGGTTTCTTGCCAGAACAGAACAGAACTGTTGCATACAGAGTGATTAAGGCGGTTTTAAACAATTGTAAGTGGGTTTGCATGGGTTTGAGTGAGAGTAAGCAATGCTAACCTCTAGTTAAATATGCTTACAGAGAGTTAGCTTCAATATTGCTTAATCTGTATGCGAATTGCTTGCCCCTGTGCAAATGGGCTTAAACCCACTTACTAGTGCTTAAATGTGCTTACTCCCGCTTACTACTGCTTAATAGTGTTTACACTTGCTTACTAGTGCTTACTCCTGCTTACCACTGCACTAATTTAGACAGTAATGTCTAATGGTTCTTGGGAAGATGGGAGATTTGGAAGCTGTATGGAGTTATCATTCATTATACATTTTACCTTCCATTTGTATCCCTGATTCCTGTGTACATATACTATATGGGGCACGTGTGATTATCTGTTGACTGCAACATTATGATGCTGACACCTCACATCTGCACTTAATGCAGTATTCCAGTTCACAAATATATGTTATTTAGTAGGTTATGCAACTAAAAATATTGGTCATAAAGTAATTTGACATGGAAAGTACTGCAGAGGGACTCGAACCAGGAATGATTGTGCATAAGGCAAATGCTCTGCCTACTACACTATTGCTGTACTGCTTCATTTGTACATATCTTGCCTTTTATCCTCTTCTGCCATTTAACCTGCATTAGCCGTAGCTAAGTGATGGGCAAACCCACACACCTACGGTTAAATTTAATCTGTTTCATAAAATAAACATCTTTATATTTGTTGTTTTAACTATTGCTCTTGTACATGTGGGGGTATGTTGCTGGGGTATGCGTACACCTATGAGCGGTCTCGCTCATTCTTTTATGACTTGTCTGATGTTCTTCATTGCAGGGGTGTGTATATTCTGAGAGCTCTGCTCTTAGACATGCACCCTGCACTCTTATATGCTCTGTGTAAGATTAGGAGCTCAGGCAGTGCAACCTCATTAATATGCATGGTGTGCTGCCGTCCTGCTCCTAAACAGCCACTTCCGTACAGGACTAAGCTAGTCCTGCATGGAAGGATAGTGAATCCAGGGGAATGTCTCTGTTCAGTGGTCAAAATATGTTGAAAATGTATACACAGCTGTCTATTCAGTACCACAAACCCAGGCAATTTAAATGTCTCTTGGCAAAGTATACAATATGCTTGACTGTAGATTCAGTTTCCCATTCTGTTTATTAATAGCCAGCACTGCTTTGCATTCATTGCATTCTTGCTTTTGAAGCATTTTAATCTTTATTATATTAACGCTAAAAAAATACTGATTGTTCAAATTGTATGAGATTACCTCAATTTACAAATGAATAGAGTAATGATTATTTGAACATGGCATCCATCATACTAAAACATCAATCTGTTTCATTACACTTTCTTGGCAATAAAAAAAACTTCAGATCATCTTTTGATATGGACTCCCAACATTATTGACTGACTTATTTTGTAAAGTCTATTAAAAAAACTGATGCAAACATATTATCTTGAACATATTCTAGCTAGATAAATTAACCAAATCTAGGCTGGTATATTTATAGGAAATAGAGAAGATACCCTCAATAGCTTGCTTGTAGGTAAAAGGACTCCACTTAGCTAAATTTATCCAAATGTGAGTAATATGACTATAGCTTGGCAAGTGTAAGTAAAGTGACTATAGCTAGCCAAGTGTGATAACATGACTGTAGCTAACCAAGTGTGGGTAACATGACTGTAGCTAGCAAATGTCATTGGCATACTTCTCCTTTATGCCCAAGACCTGTACGTGGTGTTTTTAGACCATCTGATACTTAAACAAGGCTGAGCTACATTAACAATGCATCCCCACATTACAACCAGCTGTACTCTACTATGAATTCCATATAAAACTACTTGAATCCATTGTGCTTTTGTAGGTGTGGTATCATTTTTTGAGAGGCAAGTAATATAGTTCTGGCCCCTTCTAATCAGGAATATCAACATTTTTGAAGCTAGCTCTGTGACATAGAGTGATAAAGCCCTGAATATGGTCCAGACAACCTAAGTTGATTAATGGCTAAGGCATGTGAGGTCTTGGCAGAGGAGGATGGGTGTACTCATTCTAGTAGTTGATTTCCCGAAGAGACTGGGGATGTGCAGGTGACAATGTCTTCATGGAGTTAGGGAATTGGCTGAGGTACCACTGATGGATGATACACCAGCATGCTTGTTGCAGGAATATTCTGAGATAAAATGTGTCAAGGGATCTCACTAAGGGCACAAAAAATATCCTGGTCTGCAGCACATGTGACGCAGCAGAAAGGTACCTTAATATCCTCAGTGGTGCCAATTATGGGTTGGAGGAAATCCAGGGAGATGTTTTGGATATTGTAGACACAGTAAATGAGGAGAGGCTCTCAAGAGTAGCTGATGGGCAGGGATAGAAAGAAATATATGCAATTTTTTTTTTAAATCCTCTAAGGACATTTGATGGAATTCTAATTTTGCACAAAGCTATCTTACCAGTTAGAGCAACAAATTCCAGATTATCTGCATAATCCCTTACAATCCCAATAAACAGAATATGGTTTTACCGGATTAAAATATTTGTTACTAGGATCCCATTTTATTCACCTAACATTTCCAACAAAAAGGAGGCTTGTTTAGAAACATATGGGACAATCATTTTGAAGAACAAATGAACCTATGTAATTGTTTCCATTTGCACATCCTCTACTTCCAAGAACCAAAATGTCTTGGAATGCATAAGGCAATAGAGTTTATCCTCATCTGTAAAGCTTAATATGAGCACCTTTTCTAATTCCTGTCAAACATAGGTAGAGTTGATTAGAATAAGACATAATTATTCTAGATAACAGATGACCTGCAGATCCTTTGCCAGTAACTACCTTTGCCTCACAAACCAAACGATGTTGTTCAGGAGTCCTCCATTTTTTGTGATAATGAAGCTTCCAATCTATAAACATTTGTAAAAGATATGACTGGAGAAGATGTAAGCCTGCTTTAAATCCAAAGAAAGACTTGATATCCTGGTTCCTAAATAGCTGGTATTCACTATGAAGTCTCAGAGGGTGCCAACTATTAAATATCCTCTGAACTCTGTACTATGGTTCTGTATTATAGTTTCTGACAAGAAAAGGATGGGGACTGACATTTCTATTGTTACTATTGATAAGATTTCTTGAGTATTAGGTTTGATTATAAAAAAATAGCTACCATAACTAGTTGAGAGGAGATTTAATTTAGTACTCTTCCATGGCATAAAACAAGGTGGGCTATGATAAAGAGTAGAGCACCAGGGGTTGTACACCCTACATCTCTCAGAGTTCCATATACTTAAACTCTGTCTTCTTGTGGGGACCCACTGCACTTCTAACATATTTCTTATTTATCAGCAGCCAGATAAGTGCAATACTTCATTGTGCCAAATTAGAAGAAGTGCCTTGGGAAGGCCAGCACATAGGGTAGGTATAATATAAAAAAGCATAGAAAACAGTTCACATGAATAGACCATGCTGTAATATAGTTATGCAAGTCTTTTAAGACACCTAGAAACTTGAGCTGCAGTGTATATTTTAAAATATACCCACAGGTATGTACTAGGGACCATACTTCATCAGAAATTATAAAGTTAACAATTTCTCATGGGAGTTGGTAAAACTCATTGTTAGTGTCTCAGATGTTGATGTACTCAGGGTCTGAGCACCAGCTTAACAAATGTACTTCTACACAGCTTAACAAATGTACTTATATAATGTCTTATTTAACTTGATTGTATGACATAGATGGGTAAATCCCTGTTTATTACCCAGGTGACTTGATTCCAAATACTTACTTGGATGCTGGAAGAGCTGGCTGGATAAGACAGAGGCTAGGAATGAGTAGCTGATGTTCATTCAGCCATCTTGTGGGGTGGGGGGATGTTACTGATCAAAAGATCAAAGCCATGCAGGTGGTAACTTTTGCAACATCAAAATGTCCTGAACCAAGGATGTGGGCTATGTGATCCCAAACTAAGGATGGCAGCCTTCAGCCTGTGGTTTGAAGTCCACACACACACACATACACTCACACACACACTCATAGGGAGAGTAAAAGCAAAGCATTTGATGCAAGTTCTGATGTCAATCACTAGCGGCAGGGTTAGGGCCTCATTAGAAATATCAACATTGCAAAGATATCAGTGATGGCACAAACCACTTCCATAGCTGCCTGGATGATGGCTCCTCTGGTCAGGTCTCACATCTGTGTGGAGGATAACTAGTATGAAGGAATGACTGAGCTCTAGAGTGATATGGGGTTATTATCACAATAAATTATTACAATGTTTTAGCAATTTCAGATCCAGGGAATACCAGACACATCTGTTGTCTTTGTTATGTAAAATAGGAATGTTTCTGATATAAAACTGTGGGAGGTGGGTTCCTTTTACTGATTCATAAGAGGATTAAATCCTCATTAGCTCTAAGTGGCTACTTACTAGAGTGTATAATAGGTAAACTGCACTACATCCACCCACATAATTTTCTTAGAGTTATTGCTTGATACCAAAGCCCATCTCTTCATCCAACTAAACACTGGGACTGTTTAACAAGATTAGATAATATAATGAGGAATAAAAACTCAGTTACAAACTGAAACAGAATGATTGCAGTGCACTTAGTATAGTCAGTTTCATGGACTTCAGCAACTGGTCCTAGATAAAACAAGGCAAAATAACTTACTTGTTATTATTGCCTTGACCTTTTTACATTTTATTCACAAAGAATTGATTTCAGCACCTCTAGGAAACTTTAAGCACAATTTCATTAATTTTGAAATAATGGCTTTACAGTCTCTAAAGACATGACTATGGTGGAACTGATTATAAAAAACTACAGCAAACTCTGGTCAATATTGATCGGAGCTTGGAAATCATCTGAGATGATCAAAACAATGGTTATGCAACTGTTTGCAGAATTTTGAAATAATTTAAAGAAAGTAAAGCATCTTATGAACATCAAAATTTAATACTAAATTTTCATTTTGGTGGAGACTAGAAATAAACTATAAAACAAAAAGAAAAAATATTTAATACTTATAAATAGTACCCCAGTTATAAGAAACAATTACATTAGTAAACAATTTAAAGATTGTCAAAGGTCAATCAGCTTATAAAAAAGATAGCATATAATAAAGCCATCTTGAAGAAAGTACATTAATAATAAGTCTAAATAAACATATACTATTAGTATACTGAATGTGAATAACCAAACATGTACAATTAGTGTATTGAATGTGAATAACTCTGATTTATGACTTGAGGATTGTAAAACAATAACCTCAAGTTCATAAAAAGGCCAGCTGTCTTCACAAAACAAACTTTTATTGTAAAGATTTAGTGCTTTTGTCCCATTAACTATACTTCTTCAGAATCTATTAGTCAGCTGATCCCACAGTTATTTATAATTTAAACATACCATCATTCAATCAAATAAAACATTAAGAAAACAAATCAAATAAATTACATAAATACAGTGTTAAACAATCCTAAAAATGACTTTATAAGAAAACTACTTTATAAAAATGTTTAACCATTTAACAAATTAATAAATCATTGAACAAATCATTCCAAAATTGTCTGTTACTCTAAGATATATATATATATATATATATATATATATATATATATATATATATATATATGTGTGTGTGTGTCATAGAATTCAAGCACTAGGTATGGTGACATTGTAAAATAATTTAATTACTGTTTTATTAGCAGATGTGGGAGCAGTTTTACATTAATTATTATCAATAGTTGGTTTACTCCACAATCAGAAACTTCATTTCATTTATAAGTACAAACTTTGTAATGAAAGCAGTGCAAATTATTTAAAAATGCTTCAATGGGACGTGATAGTATTGCATCAATATTGATATATAATATTAAGGATTACATTGAACCTTAACTAAAATTATGTTTCAATAAACTTTTTCAGGTACATTCTCAGATTTCTAGAAAATTTTCCACATTACTATTCTCATCTGCAATGCTAGAATAAAGTAATCAGATTTGGGTATTTTAGTATCTCATAACTTTTCTAAACATATACATTTAATATGTTATCATGCAATGAGACAATTTGACATAATGATTACAAATATTATATCTAGAGATAGTAATTGTCCGAGTGTCTTGTACATGACAAGCATAAGACCTATTCTTGAGTATAACAACATATTTGGTCTTGACAATAAAGGACAACTTAGAACAAGTGAATCAGTTCAAAGAAGATTTTAAAAAATCATCAATAAATTACATGAGTTATGTGGAAAGGTTTAAATTTCTTAATTAATATTCTTCACTTTACCAATATGTAAGAGGGCAATTACTACTGACATATAATGTATGTCATGGTACCATACAAGCCACTTTCAATACTGAAGTATATCAAGGTACTCCATTACTTAGAAATCATATTTTAAAACTATTGATGAACCATTATAGTACTAAATTGAGACATAATGTTTCATAGCATGTAGAATTCCAGGTGAATGGAACAGACTCCCTGCATAGGTTAGAAGTTCAAGCTCATTGAGTGTATTTAAATCCAGTTTTGATAAGTGGGTGGCAAATGTTGCTCACGATCGCAAATTAGTGGAAACAGTACTCTTTGATGGTCGTTGACCTAAACACTGCAAACTTATAAAGATTGATGATTGGCAAGCAAAGAGGCAAACTTCACATATAAAAAATACTTTCTAGGGTGTAGATGAGAGCATATATCATGTTTAAATAAGTTAAATTTGTGCTCTAATGAATTTATCTTAACACTAAAAAACAAGGAGTGATTTCTCAGAAAAACTGATAACAGCAAATGGAGAGTGCAAGGTCATTGTCAAACCCTGAATTATCAGTACCAAAAAAGGTACTGTACTTCTGCACCAGTAAGGCTTGCCAGTAAAATATTTTAGATCAGAAAGCTGTATCTTCAGCCATGAACTAAAAATCATCAACTGCAGTACATATAGGAAGCTAAAAACACCAAAAATAACTAAAGTAAAATAAAAACAGCAACATAAGTATTTGTAGATTTTTTTGTTGTTAACATTTTGTTAAAGTGTTAGCTTTTGAATAAGCAATGCCTCTCATTATGCAAAGCTTGGAGTGTCAACATCACATCCATACATACAGACATAGTTTAACAATTCACAAGGTTATTTCAGTTTTCTAACTTCCCTATGACTAAGATTAAAATTTATCTTGGAAGCAGTGAAATTATGAAATTGTAATAACCATGGGATTGGTTAATTATTGACCTATTTTTGTAAGGGAGTAGTTTTGAAATTTTTATTTTAATGTATATATTTTCCTTTTGAAAGATTTGCCCAGATGCTATTTTTATTTAGCTTGTCTTTAATAACTCTTTTCAGATAATATTTGGGCTGCCATTTCATTATCTTACTTCAATTACATTTCTTCAAACAACTGACAGTGATAGCCCCTAAACAACTTCTATAATTCTGGAAGCAATATTTCTACCTTATCAACTATTGAGTTAAAATGATTCTGCAAACTCTGAAACAGTATTTTATTTACTTATTACATGCATTGTATGTATCAGGTCCTTGTACTTGTCTTGCAGAAAAAAATATGCAATAATATCTGGGAATATTAAATAGCTTGACTGCTTCTCTGATTTAGTCTGATACTTCATTATTTTGAATGAGTTCTTTAATTCCTTTTGCAATTTTTTTAGTAAGTGTTCATTCAAGGTTATATGCTTATATAGTCGAATTGCTAAGTCTGCTTCTGTACATTTAGATGAAACAGATCAGTGTTCTTTTTCATCCATTTAAATGTTCTTCACTAGAGGGGAAAAAAGCATTAAGATTCATTTAGGAGTCATGTGAAGGAAAATTGCTTTATATAAAAGCTTTAAGCAGGCTTTATTGTTGTCATTTTTAGCATCAGTCCACTTATTTAGTTCTGTACCAACTTTATGGTGGGTAATCGCAGTACCCTTCTATTCCAAAAGCATAGTTTCTTTGGTTTCATCTTTCTTTGACTGTGAAATGTTCTCACTTTTTAAATGCTTTTATGCTTTTAAATTGAATCCTATAAAGATTATGTGAGGAATAAGATTTGATGATAAAGCTATCACAGTAAGTATGTATTGCCTATGGTGCTACATGAGTTAAAATTGCAGTTCAATGTTATTACTTAAGATTGAGTTATCTCGCCACCCATGAAGGTAGAGTGAGTAATTTTCATGTATTAAATATCAACATAAGCAAATCATATCAGAGTGGCTATTAACTAAAATCGTTACAGATTGCAAGAGGACTCATTACATGCATTAATAATAAAGAAATTACACAAATGCATTTTTTCATTTAAATCAACATTACTTACATTAGTTACTGTCACGTGGTTGCATACTGTGGTTCAAGGCTAGAATTAATGAAGAGGTTGATCAATACTATGCAAATATCTGCAGATCACCATATATATATATATATATATATATATATATATATGTGTGTGTGTGTGTGTGTGTGTGTGTGTGTGTATTTTATATGGGTCTACCTTGGGTCATCAAATTTACATTTCACTGAAATGGGAATGCTGACATCAGCAAAACTCCATCTCTACAAAGCCTCTTCAAGCCACTTGGCCAACAGGAGAAAAGAACTACATGGAATGAATTGAAACCCATGCAAGTGGGGGCTGCACCCTCCACACCTTCCCTAGCTTAATATACCAAGTCCAAGATCACACTACACTGAGGAAAATAGCAACATTGACCCTGGTGGCCAAGTGGTTCTTTACCATGTAAAACAGTGTCAGTGAACAGAGGCTTCTGAGAGATGGAGTTTTGTTGAATTCATCTCAGCGTTTTGCATTTCAGTGAAAAGTAAATTCAACAATCCAAAGTAGACCTAAATATATATAAATACCATAAATCATGAGGATAAGTCACAGTGTTTAGGTCAACCAGTGTTATTGTTTTCTTTTGTTTTGTTTTTTTTTCTTGTTGGTTTGAATAAGGCTTCTTGCATTGTGTTCAATGTTTAGGTCACAACAAGCAGACTGAGTTAATACAGACCAGATTAACAACTACTGTATGCAAAATAGCATGTTGCAGTCTTGTACTTTATATATTTATATAGACACAAACCTGACATAAAGAATGTTAGGCCAATAGCATTTTGCTTAACCAGTGTTTGGAGTATGTGTATATGAGTTGCAATGAAATCAGTAGCAAATTCTACAATATCATGAGACTGGCTCTGTGGCAATGGAATTGTTAGGTGGCTGTTTATTTATTTTATTTATTTCCTTAGTTAACCAGGATAGACAGACATGGTCAACATAGTGGTCCCTTTGCAGCAGTAATCCAGAGAGAGATCTACAAATTAGACAATGGAAAAATGCAGGAAATTAAATATAACAAAGGACAGTAATAAGTACAATGTAAACATTTGATGAATATATTAATAAAGTGATATAAGGTACGTTCACTAATAGTTATAAAAAGTAAGATGGATAAAATGTTAGTAAATTGGCAATGCAGATTAACTGAATGTATATGTTAGGCTAAGTTTAGAAGACTGTAGTTAGTTTTGTGAAAATATGTTAGAAATGAAAATGTAATGTACATTGAAGTATTCAGTTATTACAGCTTAAGGATTTAAGTGGATTTTATAAACAATGGTAGATGATATATTCAGTATTACAAAAATAGAGTTCGGATTCAGTGCTGTGTAAAATTATGTATGTTGTTGTCCAAGTGATTTTTTAATCATGAAATTAATATTTCTGAGATATACTGTCATTGCTCCATAAAGATTCCTTTTAAGCAATGCTTTGTTATTGTAACCAGACAGGACAATATTGACAGAACCGCTCTGTACCATATCAGCAATATATGTTATGTATGACCTGACCCCTATGAGAGAGTCTGGAAAGCCTGCCAATCAATGTTTTCATAGCCCTCTTTGTCATGGTTACCAGAGTATTACTCTGGGAGCTATAAGCATCTCCCACCCATCTGCATATAGAGCAATATAGGTCCCTATTAGAACCATGGTAGTTTAAAAAATTGAACGGCTAAAAAGCTGAATATTCAGTTACTTGAAATTGGTTTTGTGGGGGACTGCACCCCCCATACGCCCTGCTAATTATATAGACCAAGTCCGAGATCACACTACAGTGAGGAAAGGGCAAATTTTCCGATGTTCACTGTACTGTGATCTCTGAAAACAGATCTCAAATAGCTGAATATTCTGCTTTTCAGTCGTTCAATTTTTTAAACTTTCATGGTTCTAATAGGGACCCCAATAGAGCACTAGTTGCAGTCCTCAGGTGCATGCTGTAAAAAAGGGAGAACTCCCAGGAATGTTGAACAGTTCTACAAGTTGTTGAGGAAGTAGTAGGTCTACTGTTGCTGCTAGGCATAATGCACTGAACCTGTACTGTTGTCAATGTCATACATAGGTATTTGGGATGATGAGATAAACATGGAATACCACTTATCACCTGCAAGTATAATCATGAATTTCTGTATATGATACCTTGAAACTATGTATTAAGTGAGCATACAGCAGATGTGCAAATCGTATGAAGTACTCACCAATTGAATCATACCACAGGGACACAGTGCTGATGGTGAGTACACACATATACATGCAGCTGACACAGTGGTACTAATTGATGCAGACTAACATGGGCATGCTGGAATGAACAGCAAGGGTAGAAGTAATATATCATGGGGGGGGGCAAGGAATCACAATATTGCTGAAGATGTCCATCAAAGGCATTCAACATATGTAACCTTCTATTCTGCAGATGATGCCATCTACCCAAAAAGCCTGAGGATGATTTTCCCAGATTGGAATCCCCAAATCTAAATGATAGAGAAGTATAACAAGGCACAAAGCCAAACATTACCAAAATGACACAGAGTGTCTAAACACCTGAATAAATACCTCAGACTATGTCAGCAGAATGTTCCTCAGTGGTACTTTACTGCATAATATGGTGAAGAGTAAACAGCCAGCATTCTGAATCCATGGATGTTCAATGCCCAGCATGAGTATATATGATGGTGTCAGCCAGGGTAAGACAAATAATGAGAATCAGGATAGACTACTCATGTGATCTGTCATGCACTAGATGATGTAAACCCAAGCTGTGAAAGTTTGGTGGACTTGTGCATTGACTGCAAACTGCATAAACAGTGTACATGTGTACCTCCTACTAAGCATATCTTAAAGTGAGATACAACAAGTATCTCTTATAAAAGCTGAAGACCACAATGTGTAATGACTAATGTACATGTAATGCATATTGTACAAATCCAGCATCCTTTAACGATATATATGCACAGGCATACTCTATCTTGATATGTACAGCATACACCCACATGGGGCATAACCAAACTGTGATAATGCTAGGGTCAGCAGATATACAGTATTACATCTGCTCATACTTTTGTGTAGTTAACACACACATGTGGCTACTTGTCCCCTGCTATGCTATACTCTAAGGGTTAGTCAGAGCTTCTTCATGTAATCCATTGTGAAGACATTATCAGAGGAAGCATATGTATAAGAGGCCTACCTGTCTCTAAACAGGATAGCACCTCTGCAGAAGCACAGCATATGCTCAGTAGAAACGTTGGGTACAATAATGTATGTAGCAAAACAAACTCCTATTCTACTAGAAGATGCAAGGTGTGTCATGGTAAGCCTGATGATGAACAAAACACTGGCAAGTGAGTACTGAACAGCCTCAGCCAGCCTGGCTATATCTGCGTTTGTTAACTCAGTACAGGAGCTCTTTCTGAATAAGTGACTTGCTCAGATTCATACAGTTAATCAAACTCTGGAAAACATGGCACAGCTTATTAACAAATAATAGTCTTAATCATCTTCTTTTACTGTTAAATGGCTACTGTGGCATCCATTAACCTCATTAAATTGTAACCACACCACAACCACATGGACAACATCACAGCTGAAGCCAAGAGTATGGTGCTTGCTGCACAGGCACACTTACAGAAACACAATAGCTACTGCTTAGCATAACATAGTAGGACAGTGAATCTACAGGAGCTGGTCTTGTGCAAGAGGAGCCTTTTGTACTTAGTAGGTAACTAATCTGGCATCATGCATGTGCATACAGCTTTATGGCCAGTATGATGCTTCAAATTGCACAGATGCCTGTATTACATTGACTAATGCTACTGCACTAGTAGTGGAACCCTCACTTCTAGCAATGTCCATGTAGCTGTCTAGCTTGCTAAATTATATGCCTCCCTCATGTAGGAATGCCTTGATATCCAAGGTATGTTCTTCCCGTCTAGGTATACCACTATATCAGAAATAGTGTCTGACACATGACAATATTAAAATGATAATTTCTCTTATAGATTATGTTAATAAAGAAAATAAAGAAACACTCCTAATTGGCTTAGATATAGAGAAAGCCTTTGAGTCCCTAAATCGGGACTATTTATTCAAAATGCTGGTGTTATTTGAATTTCCTTCTTCCTTTGTTCATCTACTAAAGAATATATATATATAGAAATAATTTAGCATATGTTAAGCTAGGTCCTTTCACCTCTGGATCTATACATATAACAAAGGGTACTAAATAAGGATGCCCCTTGTCACCGATTCTATTTGCTTTGGCTATTGAAATACTGGCAGATTAAATATGTAACAATACAAAAATCAAAGGAATAGGTGTTTATGAACAATACAATTATAAAGTAATGCTCTTTGCTGATAACATATTATTAACATTATCCAATAAAAAAGAGAAATTACAAGAATTAGATATTTTAATTGACATGTTTTACAGGACTTCAGGACTACATTTCAATAAATCAAAATCTATTTTTTTATTTTTAAATAAAAAAAAAATTGCAGATGAAGGGGAATCACATTATAGGGAAACAAAAATTTACCTTAAAATATCTAGGAATTAAGTTATGCAAAGATAATAATGAATTAGTCTAAAAAATACAATAATATCAGAAATGCAATTAAAATCTATGTGGAAAAGTGAAACAAAATAATATTAACATTTGAAGATAGACTACAGTTAATAAAAATGGTTTTACTATCCAAGATTCTATATATAGCTTTGGCAATACAACTGTTACCAGAAAGGAATATACTCAAATAAATAAACTAATGCCTAAAAAAATGTTTATGGTTTCCCAAAAGAAACAGAATAGCTTTAATACATCATATCAGACCATGGAAACAGGGAGGATTAAACTTTCCTGATTTAGAAACATATATAAAAGCATCAATATCTAAAACAATCTCAGATTGGATAAGTCCAAATTATTCTGTAAATTGGAAAGAATTACTAACTGTAATATCAATAAATGAATTTGATTTACAAAAGAAATTTCAAATAACAGATAAAAACAATTTGCCATGGCACATATTATGTATTAGTATATAATATAACACAACTAAGCCCATAAAACTTGTATGATTAATTATTACATTGCCTCGTTTAGAAAAATTATTAATGCAAATATAGATTTAAAAATCTGGTTTTATCTTTTAACACCATTTATAGTTACAAAGAGCTATCCACATAAATATACAGAGAAATAATTAATTCCTAGAAACAGAAAGGATTTGTTTGTTGGTTTCAATGCATCAAAGAACTAAAAGTTCTGGATATGCAAACAATAGAAACAACATACAGAATTCCACAACAAGATTGGCTAACTATGCAAAGCATTCAGACTTATTTGCAAGATTTATGCAGAATAATTAGTAATTCTTCATTTAAAGAATTACTTAAACTTACAAAATACCTATATGAATCATATATAATGATTATGACATGGGAAATATTATTTAGAAATTTTACAAGATATTGATAAATTATAAAACAACACCCAAATCCTCATATTGGAATTATATAACAAAAGGACAGTCATTACAGCTAACTGAAGAAATTAAATCAAATATTTTATTATCAATACAACATACATCCTTTACACAATACTGGAAAGTTTTTAATTGGAAATGCTTGCACAGAGCATTCTTAACTCCAGATAGAATTACTGAAATTAATTCTTCCACTAAGGGAATATGTTGGAGGTGTGAACAAATGCACAATGCAGATTGGAATCACATTTTTTTCGACTGTGTTAAAATTAAGCCATTTTGGAATGGTATTAAAAACTTTTTACAAGCTTTATTTAATGAATCATTTAACTTATCTAAAGCTCTAGCATTATTAAATGTGTACAAAGGTCCTCATTTGAATGAGTCAAATATGTATCTAGTATGGACAATACTTGCAACCTCAAGGAAGTGTATGACAAAGAAGATGGAATACAAACACAATATCGACTTTGGAAGACTTCTACAGCCCACTTAAGATCACAGCATTGTTGGAAATTAAAATTAAAGAATTAAGGATTCATCCTAAGCCATTTATCAACAATCCATGGAAAAAAGTCTTATCATTGATTGACACTTTACAATAACTGAACAGATATACTCTGATAACTGGATTGTTATACCTATAAAGTAATTGTACATATTGAGCTCTATTGTAGTGTCAGGCTGACGTAAATAGTGTACATAGTTATTTAAGATGTTATATACAAATACTATGGAATTTATTGAACTGTATTTGAAAAAATAAAACATTTTTTGAGAAAAAAAAAGAAATAGTGTCTGATTGTGGCATCTTCTCTGTACTATCCAAGTCTGATACAACTATGCCATGTGAAACACTGTATATGGCAGCTATTCCTTTATCCTGGTCATACATTAGTAGAATCACTGGAAGTTTAGGTACTTCTTTACTGTAAGTTGTCCATTAACACTTCCTTGCAAATCCACTCACTTTTTATGATGTTGCATATTCCACCTTAGCAGTGTCAAGTGACAAAGCAATACCCTGATGCACAAATGCAATTTTTATTACATATTCAGCCATTAGATATCCTAATCCTATGGATCCTATATGACAAATTAGCTAATGTGGTCAGTATTATGAATATACTATCACACACCATGTATCACCTGTATAATGCTTGTGTATACACAAGGCTGAATCCAGCACAAGATAACCTATGCGCATCTATATTACATAATCAAACTTTTAAAAGTTCGAACATCATATGGTCAACACCATATGATTGAACTTTTAAAAGTTCAAAAATGTAATAAAAAAAAAACCTACCTGAACAGTTTAACCAGGGGGGGCAAGCCCGCCCACACCCTCCGCTCTTTAAATATACCAACTCCGAGATCACACTACAGTGCAGAAAAGAGAAATCTTCCCATTCCAAACTGTACAGAGATCTCCGTTGAAACGTTCAAACTTTTAAAAGTTCGATCATATGGTATCGGCCATATGACATTCGAATTTTTAAGAGTTCGACAACATGATATAGACCCAACCTAGGCTGCTGCCTAGGGCCCAGGTGCTGGCTGGGAGGGGAGAGGATCCCATAATCATTAACAAAGAAAAATGGCTCACTGTAACCATCTTCCCGATTACAATCAATTGGTTGCTCTGTTTTGTCAGGTGAAAAGCTCCAGAAAGTCTCTCTCAATGGCTCTACATTTGAGTCAATGAGAGATACGTTGTGGAGCTTTGCAGCCAAAGCATGCACTTCTTCAGCTGGAGCCATTCAAACATGCATTATATGGGACAACTGGAGTCATACTTCACATTCATAAGTGTAAAACATATTTTTACTTGTGGAGAAACTTACAAGCTGGATTCACTCAAGTGAGCAGCATTCTATTCAAATTTAACCCTGGTGGTATTTTTGCTTGTGAGGAAAAATATCCATTACTGTGTGTCAATGGGAAAACTGTGTTTGTGTCTGCATGTCACACCACAACTTCACATCTGAACACCTCCAACTTAGACCTGATTAGCTCAGACCTGAATACTTCCAAATAGGCCCTAACATTCTAACCAGTCACTGATAATTACAGTCATCATTTTTTTCTATTTGTTTATTAACTAAATAAGACAAACCAAGAGCACTGTCTAGTTAAGTGACTTGCTCAGAGTCACATAGTAAGCAAATGGAAGTAGAAAGACTCAAACCTTGTACCCTTAACTACAGAAGACAGCTTATTAAGAGCTTGGATCCTTAATCCTCTGTACCAACTGTCAAACTTTTGTTAACTTTTTTTCTGACAAATCACTGAAGATTATAGTCAGTCAATAATGCCAGTCATTAGAGTTTCATATAACGTTTTAAGTGAGCTAGAGTTTTCTAGCACTTAAGGCTCTGAGATGCTAACAAATGGTTTCCTATAATCTAAAGCAGAAGGTTGAACCCTTCTATCTCCATTTGCCTGCTTTGGGTGAGTCACTCAGACAGTGCTCCTGGGTTATCTCTGAAAAGGGACACTTTCTCTAGTAGGTTTACCTGGCTAACAAATATATTAAATAATATAATATTTAGACTTTGTCCCTTGTTGTGCTTTTGTCCTCATTATTTTTACTTGTGTCCAGAATTCCCAAAGAAGATGAAAAGTATTTTGGTCTGTTCCTTTCAAAGTGTGCGGCTTTCCAGCAAATTGTTATGATTGTAGTCACTAAATAATGACAGATGTGTATGTTTCACACTTTGTGTCCTTTAAAAATGCTTGCTAATGCAAAGGTTGTTATTCTAGAAACATTCTAAGTGCTTACTAGAAATATTTAAAAATTGTTCCTGTTTTATGTGTCTTTTTCCATGATTCCTGAGCTAAGAACTTGTGAGGACATGCTGGTGCAATGGGTTACACTGTGTGGTTCTCATAACAGTGAACTGAAATACACTTCTCAGTCATTATTTATGTAATCGTTCATTCAATTTATTGCAATCATCTCAATGTGTACAGTCATACAACTGGCTGTAATTGATGGTCACGTGTGAGTGTGTGTGTGTGTGTGTGTGTGTGTGTGTGTGTGTGTGTGTGTGTGTGTGTGTGTGTGTGTGTGTGTGTGTGTGTGTGTGTGTGTGTGTGTGTGTGCACCCACTCAAGTATGTGTGTATAAATACTTAGTTCTTGCATCCCAAAGTACTTATAGAGTAAAATAAGGAAATCAGCAATTCATGTAGCAAGAGCATCATTATATGAAACATGTTGTTTTTTTTGGGGGGGTATGATCCTTGGTTTCATTATTTTGTTTACACTGTATTTATTATTTGGCTGTGAATAAGCTGGACAGAATAAAATATACGAGTGTAATGCTAAAATATTAACTGTGACTGCATGTTTAATTTAACTTTTTTATTTATTATTATTTTATTTACTTATTTATTTTTTGCAGGCACACAGGTGTGAATTACACTGTGTTGGGCTATAACAGCCTGCCTGGTACTTAATGCAGATGAGTAAAACTACAAGTTGTTAATGAGTTGTTTCCATGTAGGACATAGTTTGATTCTCTCAGCTTTAGTTTGTCTAGTGTGTGAGTCTAACCAAGTCCATTCACTAGAGAGTGCTCCTGGGCTGTCACTAAAAAAGGACACTTGTGTCCAGTAGGTTGTCCCAAGTTATTAGCAATTGCATTACACATTTCTCTTTTAAATTCCTGCATCCTGCAGGTGGCTGCTAGTAAGTGCTTCACTATATGCTAATTGACTATAAATTCCATCATGTCTCATATGGCTTTATAAAGTGCAAGATACATTTTCAGTAAATGTGAGTTTCTAAGTAAGAGAACCTTAGAAGGCTATGAGTCAAAGCAGTAGTTCTTTTTTGACACTGAATAAAGAATTTGTTAACTGCATATTGAAGTGTCAAGCGTGCTCCTTAAATTCAAAGGAAGAGAAGTTTACTGTTTCTAAGTTTGTTTCAATGTGAGATTGTTTTGTTTTGATCATCAAATGGCTATTGGTATTTTTGCTGTAAAATGTTTAACAATTTTTTTAATTAGAGACAAATTTATGTGATCATTGTAAAAGTAAAGAGGAAAATAATATGCTCACTGGCAACTTTGAATAGTGTTTTATGGTAAGTGGGGAGATACGATCAATGAATGTGATACTGACATGGCTATGGGGGGGCAGTCCATTACCTTGTCTAGTGTCCTATTTGTCCTTGATCTGGCTCTGTATATGCATGCAGAACTCTTACATGATAAGGCACCCTTTGCAGCTACAATTAGCAATGTACACAGTATAGGCGTCTGGTCTTTACTATGCTGCTTGCATGGTCACCATGAATACCAGAAAATCAAAGAAAAAAAAACATTTTGCAGATATAAACATGATGAAAACTATATACTAGTAACTGGAGTGAGACATGCCAGACTATAGTGGCAGGGCTACCCACCCAGTGGTCTAAAGCTTGGCTCTAGATATCTGTCATTCTTGAAGTGACACCTCAACACCATGTGCAAAAATGGGAAGAAGGGGTAATGGATGGATGGGTGGATGGAAGGATGGAGGGATGGGTGGATGGGTGGATGGGTGGATGGGTGGATGAAGTGAGACATACCAGGTCTAGTGCCTAAGAAGCACCTCTAGCAGAAGACATATGTATCCTGATATATGTAAGTGCCACTGGAATAGATGCACACATCACAGTCAGCCATGCAGACATACCCAAAACTGTACTACCCTCATGTCACTGCCACTGTGGATATACCAATCTGTGATGTCAACAAATCCACTATTACTCCTTAAACATCTGAGCTTATATCACATCTGCTTGGTATCAATTGCTTGTAACTCAAAGGCTGAATATACAAACTCTCATAGCACATCCATTCAAGTTTGTCAAGTTATGAGCCAATGGCAAAGCCATGGGAAGTAGTAAAAAAAAATTTTTTCAAGCTTAATTCATAGTTGCTTAGCAGCAATTCCTCATAACCAATAGCAAACACTCAACTGGCATATCAAGTTACAGACAAGAGAAACAGCCTAAAGAGCAGTAAAATAAACAAATATTTAGGAGTTAACCCCTCTTCTTCACCATATGGAGGACTTTGACCACAGCTCCTCCTTTCTTTATTCTTACCCTGAGGTTGTTGTATCTTGGAGAAAAAACATCATTGGCAGGTAGGAAAAAAATTTAATTTGCCTGGAAAGCTGCAGGATTACAGCAAGCAAAATGCATTACAGTTTGAACTGTAAGACACAGATCTCATGTGGCTATAGCAAAACCGCAAGAACAACTGTCAGCTCAAGCTGCTAAAACTGAGCAATTGTGATGCATCCATATGTGACATCCTCATTATGCATCTCCCTGATCAATCCTTTAGGTCCAAAAATCAGAATCTCCTTGAAGTGTACAAACCCTTACATACTCCTGGGCAACTTCTATTGTCATTTTCCCTAGCACAAAATGGAACTCACTTCCTCCCCATATCCAAACTACCCAAAACCTCTCCTCTTTTAAGATGTTGCTTCACTCGTATCTCTCTTCTACTTGGGAATGCTCCTGATCTCACCCCTCTAACCCCTGTCCATTTACTTTTCTCTTCCTCTAACCTTTCTCTGCCAAAATTTTACCTAACACTAGCTATGTTTTTTTTTTCTCCTTTACTTCTTTCTAGCAATTACTTACTCCCTTTTATGCCTTACATAATGAAGGCATTAGCATTCCATACAAAACAGAATACTTATCACCTCAGGTTGTTTAGAACTTATTGTTATTGTATACTATAAAAATCCATTGTTATTATTATCACTACATCAATATGATTTTGTTAATGTTAGGGTTGTGCGATAGTTTTGTATTAACTTTGCTGATATTGCTTTTGTAATATTTTGTATTAATTCTGTAATAATTCCTGTTGATTTTTGTTTTATATGTATGTACATGGAGCTTTTCTCCCCAAGCCTCCATTGAAAAAGGGTTCATCTCTGCCCTATTGACTCTCCCGGTTAACTCATTACATCCGAGTGACGTCTCCAGGTGTTTCTGCAGTTACCTCCTACTGGTCCTCTAGGCGTCAAATATTACTTGTTCATACTTGCATTAATAATTCCAAAACCATACTACATACAAGGTATCAGAATATGTTATCTTGAAGCATTCATGATGGCAAACACAATTGTACTGATATTTGACCTCTATCAATGAGCATTTGTTAGAATTGTAAGGTGATAACTTCATTTTTAAAGGTTCAGACCAGACCCACTAGGAGTTAAAGGTACACATTCAAAAGACTTGTACTGGAGGGAATGAGTTTTAACAAACTGCAAATAAATAAATAAATAAATAAATAATAAATTATAATATAAATGATTGCCTAATTAGCAGCATTAAATATGCCCCTCTAGATAGACTATCTAAACTGTTTAACCTATGTTTAACTATTAGTTTTGTCCCACACAAGTGATGCACTGCTGTGGTGATGCCTCCCCATAAGGGCAGCATTATAACCAACCCCGGTAATTACAGACCTATCAGCCTTACAAGCCACATATACAAAGCCATGGAATGTATTATAACTGACATTAACTACAATATCAAGAATCCTATTAGACTTGACCCCCAATAGTTTGGCTTTATCAAGGCTAGATCCTACCTATTTAATCTTGTAAACTTCTTCAAAAATGTTATGCAAGCTGTACATAGTAGCAACACAGTGCATCTGGTCTATCTTGACTTTGCCAAGAGCTTCAACACCATTACCCATGCTTGCATCATACAGAAGTAAAATGATTTAAAAAAAATATACCCACATGTCATAAGATGGATAGCAAACTGGCTAAAAAATTGAACCCACCCAGTGCAAGTTGCTGGAGCCTCATTAGCATGACGTGAACAGCAATGTCCTTCAGGACTTGGTCCTTTTTATATTTAATTCTGAGACCTCCAAGAAAAGAGTCAAGACCTCTGGCTTACAAGGTTTGCAGACAACAGCAAATGGGGAGTAGTTGTTAAGTCAACCTATGACACCCAAAACCTCCAGGAAAAACTCCCCTTAGTAAACTCTTCTCTCTCTCTCAGTTCCATCCATGCTGCTCAGCACATTGGGCAATGAGCGCTCTCCAGGCACTCATTGTTTCTGTAGTGGTTACAGTTTTACAGGGTCAAGTTGCCAGTCTGGTGACCAACCCTCCTCACTGGAGGATGTACCACACACTCACACATACACTCACACCTAGAGCCAATTTAGAGAGGCCAATCCACCTGCTGCAGTCTTTGGAATATGGGTGGAAAACAGGTCACCTGGAGGAAACCCACATGACACAGGGAAAACATGCAGACTCCGCACAGCAGGCACCCCAGCCAAGAATCGAACCGGAGAAACTCTTTCTGTGAGTTTACAATGCTAACCACTGCACCACTGTGCTGCCCTAGTAAACTCTTGGAGTACTAAAACTGGGTTCAAACTAAATGCTAAAAAGTTTAGTATCATCACTTTTGGTTGGAAGTATCCCCTGTCATCATACTGTTTAGAAACACACCACTACAAAATGAAAATGTAGTCAGGAACCTAGGAACTTGGGATAATAGCCCCCTCTCTTTTGACCAATATACGACAACAGTTGTCAGGAATTTCTTTTATTTATCAGAGCTAATTACAAAAGCAATATCACAAAGGTCCAAAGAAGTAATTATTCCTTTACTGATAAGACCAGTTTTTGAGTACAATACCCTTCAGCATTTACTTTTCACTGTTCAAAGCTAATGTTATAGGATTGTGGTTGACTAGAGATATACATACCTTGCCTACCTACCTTCATCTCTCTCTTGAAATATCCCAGTTGCACGTATTACATAGTAAGTTTCCTACACAATTAAATCTTCCTTCAGTTCCATCTATGCACTCCATTCTTTTACCTCCCATTTCCTGAAAAAACTCTTGTAAACCCCTTTTCACCCTTATTGAGTCAATTAATACTCTTTATCTGCTTTGGTCTTGGAGTCACTGCCACTCCTCAATATCACATTACTTGTACTACTACAAGTACCAAGCAAAAACCTGCACAGAAATGGCTGCCCAAATACACATACCTTCAAATACATATACTCACAGATATATTGCTCATGGGCTAATACATCTTAATGCAAAACACACAAAAAAAGCATTTTTGTCAGGGGCACACTCCCAGCACCTTGTTAATTTATTATTCCCACATTGATGTTACTACAAGTCACAGAAAGTGCAGTCAGAAAAAAATATATATGAAACCTGTCTCTAACTTTCTCCAGGAAGTTTGAGGTTGGATAACTTCACCATCATCATCATCCATCTTTTTTTCATTTTCTTCTACATTTGATGAACAACTGTCTCATTTCAGTTCCATTCTATATTACCTTCTTTAGTAGTCACATCTGAGTGTTTCAGGTCTTCTCTTATGCAAGCCATCCAAGTCTTGGCCTAACTCATTTCTTTTTGCCTTCTTCATGTCTCACCCAGAGCTTCTGCATACAATCATCTGCTACATTCCTGCAAATGTTCCAAACTACTGCAATTTGGCCTGTAATTGGAGCTATATGGCTTCTTTTCTGATGTTACCATTTCTTCTCTTGTCCCACAGTGAGAATGCTAGAGTCAGACACTTTATCACCGTCACCTGTAGCTTCACTGCCTAGGTTTCAGTACAGTACAGAACTATTGCTCATATCACTGTTTTGAACACCTTCTAGGTTGGTGAACATATAAAACAATGCATTTCAAGAACCAACACAATGCTGATGTGTGGAGTGTACAGTAACATGCCAGCTGTTATTCCCTACACCATTAAAGCATGAGCAATTGTCATTTGATCAGTCTTTTATCAACCTACAGTCTACAGTCTCAGTCTTCCATACATCCCTTCCTTGCCAAATAATCTACCTACCATCCATAATTTTTATGAATACCTCATGTGTCACCTATATCGCATTTATAATTACTGTAACTACCTTATCCCAGCAAAGCACTTTTGCCTTGACCTTTAAAAACTGTTTCATTCTAAGTTTACTTACTTCCTTCACTTTTAACTTAAACTCCTTTGTCAGCCCCACTGTCCCACCTTTCCTTTCCAGCGTTTTCATTATACCTACTCTTTCAGAAAAAAGTAGTGCATAGACAAGACTGTTGTTATGGCAACACCTTTAATTCTAGCATTGAAGTCCATATTCTGACCTCCCATCTCCTCAACCACACTTCCAAGATACTTGAAGCTGTTAACTTGCTGTACTATTTTTCCTTCTATCCAGTTTTAGGCTTCTTTGGATTCCCCCATTTTGCCTCCATGACAACAGTTTTGTCTGTACATCCTATGAGCCTTCAGTTTTGCCTTCCATTCCCCCATCATTTGTTGAAGTTCCTGTTCAGTCTTACTGTAATGCCATGTCATCTGCTTACACCAGCTTTGCTGATCTGTCCCTTGCAACCTGCTTGCTAATATATTCTTCCATCAGTATGAACAGCAGTGGTCTCACAGCTGAACTCTGATGCACATCCACTCCCCCTTGGAAATATTCTATTTAGTCCAAATATAGTTGATACTTATGTCTCTGGGTCCTTGCACACAGCCTGCACTAACCCTATCAGTGTTTTGGGAACTTTCAACCATCACAGGAGTGCCCAAATCAGCTTTCTTGGGACGTTGTCCTATGCTTTGTTCAAGCTCAGGAATGCTCAGTTGGATTCTTTTCTCATCTCCCACTTCTTTTCCATTATATTTCTCACTGTAAACATCAAGTAGGTTGTGCTGCATCCTGATCTGAATCTGAAATGCTCATCTCCACTCTTAGTTTCTACTAGTCTGTGTATTCATTAATCACTAATCATCCCCAATACTTTCATCCAGTGTGACAGAAATGTTACCGCTGTACTGCCCACAGTTGTTAATGTCCCATTTGGTCTTGTACATGGCTCACACTGGCCCTAGAATGCTTATTCTTCAGTCATGTGGAATATGTCTCTCTCTTTGTCCAGACTGTGATGTGTACCCTCACTAAGCATTACTTTCTTAACTCAACCAACTTCTTGACCATATCTTGCCATGGCCTCATCTGAGCTTTCTGCTTTCCCTAATTTTATTTTCCTTTTGCTATTCTTATTTCTTTTAGAATGGGTTCTTCTTCTTCTTTCATCACAGGCTGTGCATGGTGCACTACAGCTTCTGTTGATTTTTGTTTTCATTTAGAAGGTGCTAGAAATTCCCCTTCCATCTTTCTTTGATGTCCTCTGGACTGTTGATCAGATTATTGCTGGCTTTCCTTATAAATGGTGTCTAATGACTGTCTTCATCTTTCTGTCTTGACTGGTATCCTGATAGAGTTTCTTTGTACCATCTACTGAGTCACTTTCCAGAAGCTGTTAGAGTTTCTATGATGCCTTATTCTTGGGTCTATATTAGAAGATTGAAACTCCAAAAGGGCGAATGCTCTTTAATCAAACTCAAATACCCAAAACCACACAATATCAAATGTACGGAACAGTGATTTTTTTCCCAGTGAAAAAAATCACTGCTCCAAAAAAAAAATCCAAAGACAAAATAAAGTGGGGGGCTTTGCCCCCGCACATCCCAATGTGGGGGGCTATGCTCCCCACACACCCCCTACTTAAATATACCAACTCCGAGATCACACCACAGTGGAGGAAATGGCAAAGACCTGACAACGGCCCAGCAATTTTTTTCCCTGGGAAAAAAAATCGCTGTTCCATACCTTTGATATTGTGTGGTTTCCAGTATTAGCATTCAATTAAAGAGCGTTAGCTCTTTTGGAGTTTTGATCTTCTAATATAGACCCCTTATTCTTTACCCTTTGTTTGGTGACTGCTCTATTACCCAGTTGTTTAGCCAGCAAGTATTTATTTCTTAGTCTGGTCTGTCATTTCTGTCTCCAACTTCTTCCTGAACTCCATTCTTTTGGTGACATCCTGGCCTTTTGCATTCCACCATCAGCTTTTTCTATGTACCTTATTTCCATACCTGACTCAGCTTTATATCCATTCCATACTCTGCAAGCAAGCTGTTTGAGATCATCAGTTTATAGGGTCATAGGTACTTACTAGGCTACTACTAGCACCACAAAGCAGTTGGTCTACACAGCTCCACCCCCATATGTACCACTCTGTTGGTATGTCTCTCAGGTTAAAGTAGGAAGTTTGAGTTTGATCACAGAATCTTCCCCCCTAGAGGTGGAAACACCCAGCATGCTTTTGGAAGACAACAGCAGGACATGCAAACTCCACACAAAGTACACAGGTGAGGTCCAAACCCTGCACTATGCATCGTTGAGGCAAAACCTTAGCTGTTTTGTCAATTGTGCCCCTATGCCAACCTAAGTACCATATTACAGGCTATATAGAAGGAGCAGTGAGGAAAGAAGTGGGTGATTGCAGTCCATATTTGAAGTAAGTTAATATTTACTAAGGAAAATAGTAATGTGACAGAAAGCTAAAAGCAAAGACTGACTTTTGGAGGTTCTTTGTAATTTTTTGTGTTAATACAGAGCACCAGGTACAAGAAAGAAGGATGATGAGAGGCTCAGAAGTAATGGAAAGAAGAAGTAAACAGTCTGAAATGAATACAAGAACATGCATTAAACCGTGAAAACATTAATAGCATTGGCTTTATGAGTACCAAAATAATATTATCTGTAATGTTGCAGCATGGCTTCCTGAGAAGTGTTTGATTCATCTATGATCCTGTCAAACAACTGCAATCACAAAAGAGTGAAAGCTTCTGGAAGTGTACAGAATTGAGCAGTCTGAGGTAATAAAATTATAGAAAACATTTTTTTCAGGGAAAAGCTCCCTTGACCCCCACACCCCCCTGTGTGTGTGTGTGTGTGTGTGTGTGTGTGTGTGTGTGTGTGTGTGTGTGTGTGTGTGTGTGTGTGTGTGTATATATATATATATATATATATATATATATATATATATATCAGCTACAAGACCACACCATCATGAAGAAACGTATATCCCTGGTACACTGGCAATTCCACCTACTCTACTGGAAAAAAGTCAACCATTTGCACACTAGTGATTGCATATATGAGTGTCTGTCATTAGTGTTTCCCAAACAAGCCTAGATCCTAGCTTCTTAACATTTGTTTTTTATTAATTTATGATTTATTCCATTATTAGTACTACTGAGATCTGAGACCAAAGATGCCAGGCGATTCTCGGTATTAGTACAGAGGTATATGTCTGTGGCTCAAAAGGTACCACACTTGTCTTTGGCCCTGAAAAATGAGGAGAGTGTGGGTTTGATTCCTACACCAAGTACTTTGATTTATTTTTTCCAGTACTGACACTGCAACACAGCATAAGAGTGAGAATGCTGCACTCCTAAGTCTACCCTCCTTTAGATGAGACATTAAACTGAGGTCTCATCTGCTTGAATTGGGGTTAGCTCATATTTGTTTATTGATACCTCTCCTATAATATATTTTAATGCCTTTAAATTCTCTAATAACATCATTATTATCACCTTTTTCAATCCAAATTGCTTTGCAATCAGAAGAAAAACTGTCACAACAACCCCTCCTAATTATCCCACAAAGTTTTCTTGAAGTAAGAAATAATCAATTTCTGTTTTTAACACTCCTCATCTATAATTCCAGTTATTGCTCTTCTTAAACTTCTGCTCTTCATAGTATCTTTAATTATTTTAATATAATTTCTAATTTTTCTTCTCAGCTCCATAAGTTTACTATTATGTCACAGGAACAATAGGTAGCACATTCACTTTTATTGCAGAAGGTTTTGGATGCTTTTTCCACATCAGGTATTTCAACTGTTGACACTGCATCACAGCATAAGGGGAGTGTTCTACGCCTAAGTATATCATCCTCAGATGAGATGTTAAACTGAGGTCCCATTTGGTTGTGTTGGTGGTAGCTGAGGTGAATGTAAATGATACCATGGTACCTATCAAAAAGAGTAGGGGTCCTGTATTTATATACAAAAAAACAACTCATATTTACATATTTACAGATGTACAAATATCTAGATGTGCAAATATATGTACCCATATTCATAATTATGCTTACAATAATACTAAAGTTTCATCCCTATTAGGTCCCCAGTCCTTTTTCTATAACTACCATCTGATTTTACTTAATATTGTTGCTAAAATCTATTTAACATTAAAAATAATTTCATGTGTTCTTTCATTCCACATAAGCCATATGACATAAAATAACTTTTATCTGTTCTTATAACATATTCTTTACTTCTGTTCTTATAATATCGATATTCAATCATATCCATGCTTATTTCATCCACTTCTGTCTTGTTCTCCCCATATCTTTTTAGACTTTTACATTTCAAAAATACATGTTCAGAATTGTCTGCTTCTTGATGATGTAAACATATTCCATCACTTTTCTTTTTGTGTGGCATACTTCCTTTTACTAATAATGTATCTATTATCAGTCTCCACAAAAAATGTTGACATTCTACTTTCTGATTACACCGTTTGATTCTTATAGCTTTATTTTTTTCATCTGTTACATTTTCCTGTGGTTTTGCATAGTAATATTTTATCATTACATTTCCATGCCATATTTCTCTTTCTTTTTCTATATCATCAATTTTTATTTTCCACAAAAATATTGTTTCTTGGTAACATTTTGTTTCTTCATTTATCCATTCTTTTTCTCTTTTGGTCTTTTTTACCGTACCCCAAAATTTAGGATACTTATATTCATACAGTTGTACTACTAATCTCTCATATTTTTCATTTATTCACTTTAGCACTTTGTCCAAATTTAATGAAGCAACATATACCACTAGATTAATTAAACCAAAACATCCTTCCACTTTATTTACATACTAAATTCCTTTTTTACTGGGTTTAATCTAGAATCCCATATAAATGAAAACACTTTCTGCAATAATTCCTTTTAAATTAGTGCCAGCAACATAAATACACTTGGTAATATGCCATTTTCCCATCAGTATTGCATTTTTCAAATAAGCCTTTTTTTTCTGAATAATTTATATGTTCTCCAGAAAAGACAGTTTTGTTTTATTTCTTCCCTTGTTCTTTACCATTTTATTCTACTTACAGCTTTATTCCCAAATTTCACAGTTAACACAAACATTTCATTTGTTGTAAAGTATATACCCCTATCTTTACTACATCACCTAAACCTTAACTTTATTTAAAGCCATCCCTATCACCTCTAGATACTCATTTGTGCAAATTATTACTTCCTTTATCCCAGTTTTGTTTTTTTGCAATTATTATAATGTCATCTGCATATGTTAACAGAACTGGAATTCTTAACCCTCAAAGAGTTATATACCCTGCCACCTTCATTTTGTAATTTATTTCACATACTATCAATTCATAATTAATGCAAAGAGTATACAACTCTTAGGGTATCCATTCCTTAGATCACTCTTCATATACAACTCTTGGCTTAACCATCCATTTACAAATATTTTTACTTTATTATTGTTATACTCTGACATATATAATTTCCTTTCTTACTTATATTATAGTCTTTCATTGTTCCCTGTAAGATTTAATTTTCAGTTGTATCAAATGCCTTATTAAGGTCTCTTATCATGATTTCTGATTCTTCTTTTCTAACAATATCATCCACAATCCATCTATCATTAATAATTCTTGACATTCCTTCCCTTTTATACTATATATGCTATCTTCCATAATATTTTCCATTTTAGCTTCAAATCTCTTTTGTACTATTTCCATAAAGATCTTATAATCATTATTACTCAGTACTATCGGTCTCTAATTTTTAATTGTCTTCTATCTTCCTTCTTCAATATGACTTTAAGTATTCCACTACATAATTCTTTATACAAAAAAATAATTTAACCACTCATTCAAAATCATAAAAACTATTTTTTCCAGTTCCTTACATTTTTATACATTTTATACCCTATTCCATCTGGTCCTGCAACTGAATCTATATTTATTTGCCCTAATACTTTATCTAGCTCATATAAAAAAATCTCCTTTTCCAACTGCTTATTATTTTTTTCTGTTAACATTTTTACTTTCCATTTTTCAGTACCTTTTTTTCACGTAAACATTTCTTATACATATTGTACTACACTATTCTTAATATTTTCCTGAGTTGTTTTTATTTCTCCTTTTACATCTTTTATTTCTGTAATTACACTACCATCTTACTTTACTAATCTGCTTAAGTAACTCGATACTTCTTCTCTTTATCCTTGTAAAAAATATATTTTCTTATATAACAATTCTTGTATGATTTCTTGATTTCTTTCGTATAATTTTTATTCTTTGTCAAAGTACTTTCTATCGTTATGTTCTAAATCTACCAATGCATTATTATATGTTATTTTATATTTTCTTTTTCTACTTTTTTCACATCATGATGCCACTGTGAAAATCAATTTTACCTTAAATATCATCCACCATTCAGACCAATTTTTTATAAAATGTGCTCAAAGTAATGTGATCTTTCTATAACAGTATCACTAATCTCGTTCCTTCTTCATTCCATGTTTTCTCATTTATTCTTTTTATTCATTTGCCTATTTTTATATATTCCTTGTTTTCCTTTATCTATAGCCATGTTTGAGGATGATCAGAAAATCCTGTTTCAACTACCTCCCCTTCTGCTATAACTAAACCTTCTGATACAACAAAATAATATTTTTCAGTTCTATACATACCCCATTGGTAAGTCCATGAATTTTTGTCCCAGAGTTTTAGCTTACCACATCTTAGAAATTCTAACATGTTTCCTGTATCATTTCTATCATTTTACACTTAGGTTCATAGGTTCATAGGTAGGTACTAGGCTATTGGCCCTGGGGCCTATACAAGCCTAACCAAAAAGGTACCCTGGCTTTCGTCACCCAAGAAAATTATTTTCCTGTGCCCTGTCAAGCAGAACCACAGAAGTGATCCTCAGGGTGAATTTCCTATTACCCATCCAATCATCAAGATTTTTCTTGAAGAGTGCTAATGAGGAGCTCTGTTTGACATAGATAGGTAGTCTGTTCCAGAGTATGGGAAGTCTCTGGGACAGGAATCTATTCGTCCAGCATGTTATGTTTATTGTGGTGACAAGGTTTAGGTCCCTAGAGCATGTAGCTTGGAGGGATTTCTTTAAGTGGAGCATGTCCAACATCTCTGGGTTTGACATAGCTTTGTATGTTAGGCAGAGATCACCTCTGAGTAGGCGATATGTGACGGAGTAAAGCTGGAGTTTTTTGAGATGGTCTGCATATGGCATCTGTTTGAGGCCAGTAATCCTCTTTGTGAGGTATTTGTGCAGCCTTTCCAGTTGTTGTAGATGTCTTGTGAGGTACATATCAAAAGGGGCATTGTACTCTATAATGGGTCTAATGAGTGATGAGTAGAGGGGGACAATGACCTCTTTTATTCTGGATGAGAAACCTTTTGTGATGAGGTGTGCCATGTAGAAGCATTTCCTGACCACTGTGGTGATGTGATTATCAAAGGAGAGACTACTGTTCACCTGTGTCCCAAGGCCTCTTATCACACTTTTGGTGTTAAGTAGACTACTGCCTATGTGGTAGTTCATGGGTGCAGAGTTTTTACGAAAGGAGATGACAATGCACTTCTTGGCATTGAGCTTGAGACCATGGCTTTGACATCAGGCATTTGTGTCAGTGATTATGGCTCCTAGTTTGCAATCATCTGTGAATTTAGTTAGCCAAAGACCTTCTGTGTTAGCCTGTACTTCAGAGAAGTAGATACCAAACAGGAGAGGACACAGGACTGAACCCTGTGGTACTCCACTTGTCACTAGTCTGAAGTCTGATTTGGAGTCTGCTACTTTCACAGTGTGGGTTCTGTCAGTAAGCCAGTTGGCAACCCATCTTGTGACATAGGGATTTATACCTAGTTTAGTGAGTTTATCTATAATTCCAGAGTGGGGGATGGTGTTGAATGCCTTGGCGAGATCTAGATAGGCTGTGTGAACCACCTTACCTTCATCTATGGCTTTGGTGACTACTTCAAAGAAGTCTATCAGGTTTAGGAGCTGTGATCTGCCTTTTACAAACCCAAACTGTGTGGATTCCAGAGTTTGGAGCTCTCCAATGTCTTTGTTTATGAGTTCCATGATGATATGTTCCATGGCCTTGCAGACCAGGCTTGTTATGCTAATGGCCCCCTTTGTGGAGTGGGATAACCATCATGGTGCACCATTCAATGGGCACAAAGCCTGAGGTGAGGCTATGATTGAATATGGTACTTAGGTGGGGTGCCAGTTCATTCTGTAGTTCATGTAGAAGGCAGCCTGGGATGTTGTCAGGTCCCATGGATGCTGTGTTCTTGGCTTTGGAGAGTGAGGGTTTTACCTGTGCAGCTCTGATTACTGGAACTTTGCATTCTTCCGATATATAAGATGATGGGCCTTGGGGGGTGAGGGGGGTAAAATTAGCACTGAGCCTATCTGCCAAGATGTTGGCAATATCAGTTGGTTCTGTATATTTAGTGTCATTGTGCTGTAACTCAGAGCAGATCTGAGTGCTGCCATTGAGATTCTTGACATAGCTATAGAATGCTTTGTGGCTGTCCCTAGAATCAGTGGTGATTTTGTTTTCATAACTAGCTTTGGAGGATTTTATGAGGGATCTCAGCTTACTTGCCTCTAAAATCACAGTTAAAGTCTTCTGTTATTATAATATTCATATTTATCATTATTGTCTAAAGTCTGATGAAATAAACATTCCATTTCTTTACAATTAGTATAAGAATATAATGTTATAATTCCATATACTTGTTCTTTCCATTTTAAATCTATAATGGTTAATCTTCACATTTGTTTACTAAACTTACATCTATTTATTTATTTATTTGACATTTGTTTACCAGAAAAGTCTGACTGGGCCAAAAAGTGCCCATTTTCAGTGGAGGCCTGGGGAAAAATTCTCCACAATCACAATATTTCAGAATTCAAGTATAGATATTTTCGATCACAAAGTATCATATTACATTACAAAAAAGAAAGTGCAAATATTTTAAATCACCAAGCATCATGTTACAAAACATAAAAGTGAAAAAATGCTGTAGTGAGAAAAACATAGAACATATGTTTCATAGTGGAGTGCAATGAAAAACAATAACATGAGTTGAAGAGAATATGTGAGGAAAAATTCAAGAGTCATACTATTTGTTACATAGGTTAATATGTGGTAAATGAGACTGGAGACAATTCTAATAAGACAATTAAAGAGATAGCATAGATTACATGATTAAAGACAGTGAGCTGAAATTAAGTGATGTCTTAGCATGAGACAGGTGTTCATATTATGGTTATAGAAGGAAGGAGGATGGAGAGAAGGAGATTATAAGAAGAGGGCAGGGTAGGATGTCTTCAGGTAGCTTAAATGAGTAGGGAGGAAAAAGGTAAGAGGAAAGGTCTACAGAGATTAATTAAATAAAGGAGTGGAGCAGGAGGGGGATGTAGGTTAAAGGGGGGGGGGGGTGAGTGAAGTATAGTGAGTAAGTTCAGCCAGGATTGGGAGAATTTAAAGGTGGGTAGGTAAGAAGCTCCATTTTTTTGTATGAGTATAAACTTTGTCCAGGGGATTTTTTCAATTTATTTATGGTGAGAAGTTGTTTGTCTTCTGATCTAAGAGTTATTTTTGGAAAATACATATTGATTAAAGGGGTAAGAGCTGGGCAGGCTAATGGTTTGAGTATGATTTTATGTAATGTTATAAGTTAAATGTAAGGTTATGCAGAGCTTTGCAGTGGAGGAGGGATGAGAATTAGTTCCAAACTCATTTAATTTGTAGTAGTTTTCTAGTTTTTTTTTTGTTTGTTTTTTTATGGTTTGAAATTAGGGCAGCAAGTAAGTTTTGGCCAGAGTACTTTCTGTGTGTGTGTGCTCAGAAAATGATTGCCTATATATAGCATGCATGGGTTTTTATGGGTTTTCTAGATATTGCTTTGGATGTGGAGGTCAAATTTAAGATTATCATCTATTATGACTCCTAATAGTTTGATATGGTATTTCAGTTTCAATGCCATTTGCTGAAAAGATTTTGAAAGATGCTTGAGGAGGAGTTTGGGTTTTTGGGGTATAAGTAGGAGCTGTGCTGTTGTAAGCCAGGTTTCAATGGAGATGGCAGCTTGTTGGGTGATTTCTTGCAGGTGAGTTAAGGTGTTTGAAGAGCAGATGATGGTAAGGTCATCTGCATATTGAATTAAGGTGCATTCACAAGAAGATGAATGTAGCTTATTAATAAAAATATTGAACAGTAGAGGGCTAAGGATAGATCCTTGTGACACTCCTTTGGAAATGGGAAGGTATGTGGAGATGGAGCCATGCCATTTTACAGCTTGTTGCCTTTTGACAAGGTAGCTGCAGAACCATTGAATAGATGGAGATGCTAGACCCAGGGTGGACAATTGATTGAGGTGTTTACTGTGTGAGACCATGTCAAAGGCTTTTGATAGATCTAGACATACTGCAGATACAAGTTTATTAGAGTTGTGAGCTTCACTGACAGTGTCTATAAATGATAGTAATGCAGTAGAGGTACTGTGGTCTGGCAGAAATCCATGTTGCCTATTGTTTATAAGATTATTTTCTAAGAGATAGTGGAGAAATTGTTGATGAATACATATTTCAAGGATTTTAGAGAGGGGAGACAGAATGGCTATGGGGTGCAAATTTGTAATGTCATTGGACTTACCTCCTTTATGTATGGGGGTAATGTGTGCCATTTTCCACAAGTTAGGGACACAGGATTCTATTATTGATCTATTAATAAGAATGCTGATTAGACATGCTATTGCATCTGCAGCTAAATTTTAATATTCCATGGGAAGGTTGTCGGCTGAAGAGGAACAAGGTTTTAGCTTGAGTAAAAGCTTTTTTATGAGAGTTATAGAAAATGGTTGAAAGGTAAAGTGGGTGGGGTTGTCTGCATGTGTATTTGAGACATTGCAGATAGGTGAGTTTTTTGAAGGAAATGTGCTAGAGTCCTAGTAGGGGAAGTTGGCTGTGTGGAAGGTGGTATGTTAGGTAAGTTTGAGGTTACGTTGGCTATGCATTCTATGAAATATGTATTGAAAAAGGTAGCTGTTTGAAGATGGAGAATGTCTCAGTGTAATTTGGGATTCTATTTTGTAACTGGGATGATGAGACAGAATATGGAGGACCAGAATTTTTAGGGATGTTTTTATGGCTATCTTGATGCTGATTATAAGACTTTTTATCTCTACTAACTTGTTTCTTGACTTGGTTTCATAGCTACCTGAATAATTGCCAAATTGTGTCATTTTTATTTTTTTGCCAGGTAATCCATGCTTTGTCTTTGTATTTCATAAGGAGTTTACATTGGTTGGTGAGCCATGGGGTATGGCTGTTTTTAATTATTTTTGTACTCTGTGGAGCTAAGAATATTTAGAAATGCTGCATTGAAATATTCAACTGCATCATTTAAGGGGAGTTTTTTTAGGATGAACCAGTTAACTGCCTTCAGAGATTCAATGAAAGACGCCTTGGAGAATTTTGAGAGAGTACAGGTAGTTTTGAGCTTATGTTCTTTTGTTAGTTGTGTAATACTCCTGTGGGTATAAGCTGGCAGGTGATCACTTAATGTATTAGGGTGGGTAGGTAAAATTAGATGGGTTGGTAACCAGAATCCAATCCATGGTAGATTGTTAGGAATTATTTTTGCCATGTCTTGTTGGTGTATTAATAAGTTGAGTGAATCCAAAGAGGTCCATGCTGTTGATCACTGAATTTGTGGATAAAGACTGCCAGTCGATGTTTACATCACCTAAGAGGATAATTTAATTTGTGATTATATCTGTTATCCAGGATACTATGTTTTCAAGTATTGGAATGTTCTATACTGGGGAGATATATAGCATGGCAATGCACATGCTCTTAGATCCATTAAGTTTTAGGAATGAAATTAGAATTTCTGCTTTTCCAAAAATTGGGATTGTGCCTGTATAGGGAGTTACTGTGACCATATTTGGAAAAATTATAGCTATTCCACCCACTTTTTGCCATTCAACCTAATAATATTATAGCCAGGGGTAGTATTTCAGCATCTTTTATTTTAGACTTTAGCCATGTCTCAATTGCGACTAGGATGTCTGGGTTGTCTTCAGTCATGAAAATCTGTAATGTTTAGAGTGATTATTTTAACTTTTTAGGGTGTATTTTATGGTTTGGGTTTAGACTGGGACATGGGTTGGGGTGGATGTCACCACATTGACATATGGTGGTGAAGGAACATTTGTTTATTATAGCATTTTTTGCAGAGATGGGTAGAAGCATTACCTTAACATTGGAACTGACATTTTTTTGTATTTTGGGGTTACAACAGTGGAATGGAGTTATGGGAAATAAACTAGAAGAGATTTTTCTTTAGCTAGTGGGAAGACTTTTGCTAGATGAGGATGAAGTAATGATAGAGGTGTGCTTATTTATTACTAGTACTGATGGTGATTTTAGGAATGATAGTAGGAGGATGAATAAGGTGATACATAAAGGAAATAAATGATTAGTGTTGTAAAAATCTTGCATTGTGGTCAGATGAGGTCATGAGCAGTGACGACAGTGTGAAGAATAGGTAGGTTTTGATGGAGAGGAGCAGAGTGTGATTTGGGAAGGAATTTAGAACAAAAGTGGGTGAAGATGATATAAAGAGAATGGTTAGTGATTGGGTAGAAAGTTAGGTACAGGATTCAAGGGTGAGTAGAGGATTTGGAGTAAGTAAGGTATAAGTGTAGATGTAGTGGGGTGGGTATGAACAGGGGGTAAAGCAGGGGAGCTGAGTGAAGCCTGAGTGTAGCAAGGGCTGAACGGAGCAGGTCAGCCCATGGTGGAGTTAGTACCAGGAAAACTATCTGTAAAACTGCAGTAAAACAGTAGTTAAAGCAAATCATAATAATTTTAAAGACATTAAGACAAGTTGGTAAATTGCTGTTAAGATACACCTACGTTAACTGCAAAAGGCAGTAGCGCAGTGAGTTTGGCTTGAAATAATACTATAGTAAACAACTGAGATGAGGGGAGGACCAATCAGGTACTTCAAAGGAATGCAATTACTCCCCCCCCCCCACATATGATTTACCACCAAAAACAATCAGTGAGATAGATTGTGGATACAAAGACAAGGTCTTTGAACTCTGTAAATACTTGACATGAGTCACACCATTTAATTGTATGCGAATGGGCTTTTATTGCCTTTCCAGGGATGTTTTACACAGCTACAGTAAAATATGCTAAAGTCTCAATTTAATCATCTAATATCTTTGCTGCATTTCTACAGAATATAGCTATTCCAAAGCATCTCTTGTTTCCCAAGTTCCAGATTATCTTCCCCCCATAGTGTCTCTGTTTGTAATATTTCTTCATTTGTTAAAAATCTTCTGTCTTCTAATATAATTACATCTACAACACATGTTACACCATTCCAAAATCCCTGTATTCTTTTTTAAACAAGAGACATCTTTATTAAATTATCACATATGACATAGGCAGTCATACATTTATTTAAATAAAAACAAGCCATATTGAAATAATTTTAGTTGCAAACATTATACATCACAAACCATATTAACATAATTTTAGTTGCAAACATTATACATCACTTATAATCTATCAGGTCATTGTCATTCATACATTACATAGTTCATTCAAATACTGCCTTCTTTTAAACCTTGCTTCTGCTGTGCATGTAGTGTTCCCACAATTCTATTTTTTCTATGTAATTTGGTCCTACCCTTTTCTAAACATCCCAATTCCAGTTTCATTTTATGTCTGTTACTATATTCATCACTTCTAGTAAAGTTGGTGTAGTCTTTGATTTCCATTTTCTAGTAACTAATTTTTGAAAGCCACCATAATTAGACTTAGCAAGATCCTGCTATGTCCAGGCAATTCTGATTCAGTATCATAGCTCAACAAATAATGTCCTTAGTTACACCACTTTGCTCACCCAGTATCTTTGACAGAGCAGTCTGCAGGAAATCTGTAAAGTCTGCCAACTCATTACACTTCCAGAAAATATGTTCCCAATTACCTCTTTCTTCCCCATCACTCCTCCAATATTTGCTATCTACCTGGGGAAATTTTCTTTGGAGTCTATTGGGGGTAAAAAAGTACCTATGTAAACACTTCCAAGCAAAGATCCTACATCTTCTAGACTTTGTTGCATATTTGGGAGACATACATATATCCACCATTGTTTCTTTGTGAATTGCTTATCAAGTCTCTCTTCCCAATCATTTCTAACCTCCTCTGATTGATTCTTATAGTTATCATGCAATATTTTGTATGCTCTACTAATTATTCCTTTTTTAACAGCAGCTTCTTTTCTAGAGTCTACTAAAAACTCTCTCAGTGCTGGTATTTTGCTTAGGATCCCCTCTGATATCAATCCTTGATGGGGAAGGCAATCTTTAGTCTGAAATCCAAATAAAGTCTTGGTATCTTCCTATTCTATTACCTTTCTCTATAATTATTTGCTTCCAATACCTTGGTTCCTTTGCCAGTTTTCTCCAATAAATTCCAGAGCCCTCTTGCCTATTGTCTGTGTCCCTAATTGCAGTGTTATCCTTATTGGCAGAATCTTCTTTCTCCATTCCTGTGCTGGCTTAGTTCTTAGAAAACTTTCCACTACTTTATGACTATAATAATCTGCATGATTATTATTATTCTCCTTAAAGATCTGCATCCAAAATCACAGTCTCTCCTTGTTTCTTGAGCTTCCCCCTGATTTCATCATCATCCCTTTCCACTTTAAATTAAAAGTTTATGTTGTGCTCTATATAGGAGTCTCAACTGTGTAGCTCTGAAATACCCCTTCAAATCAAGTAATCCCAATCCACCTTGTTCTACTGGAAGAATAAGCTTATCCCACTTGAGTCTTGCCATCTTCCCCTCTCAGATAAAATCCTTCAGCTCATTATTAATTGCTATCTACAACTTCTCCTCTAGTTGATAACAATATGCCTAAACTGTGTATACAACTAAAAGGACAAACATATTGATATCCATATTCATATAGCAAAGCTTCCAATTTATCAGTTTTTGTATTCTTTTTTTTGTTTGTTTATTCTTCTTACTATGGTCTTAATACTATTCACATTTACAGAAAGTACTCTAAAACCTTCATTTTCCCTTTTCCTTAAATTCATGATTCATAAGTTCATAGCTAATTACTAGGCTAGCTGCCTTAATGGGCCATTTTAAGTCTAGCCAATTTCCCTCACAAAGGTGAGAATCAAACACTGTACTTTGTGCCTGTGAGTTAAATACCTTAATCATTATACTAACCCCCAACCGTTAGCTGTATACATATTCTTTTTCATCTATTTCCTTTATCTTTTTTTGCACTTGTCCCTTTTACTTTTCTTTCTGTCTTTTACACTTTTGCCAATAGATTTTTTTTCTTTTACTATCACCCAATGTATGTCTTCTTCATCACTTAGTTCAGAGCCTTCTTCTGTGTACTCTTTATTATTTTTCTTCTTTTTCTAGTACTTCTAAAACATTTTTTCTTTGTTCATTTTCTCTTCTTTGTTTACTCTTATTTTCATTTTTAATAACTCATCCATAAATATCCAATTGTGTTACATTTATAACATTTGAATTCACTTTTTTGCATCATGCCCCATTTCCCCCACAAATATGACATTTTCTTTTGTCACAGTTACTTATCAAATGTCCCACTTTTCCACAAAAAAAAAACATGTTTTGGGTTGTCCTCAATATTTTATGACATCTCTATTCCCCTCCTTATTTATCATGCTTGGCATATGAATATTTTTTTCTCTTTCCATTTTTAACACAATATTATAATACCATCTGCCAGACCCTAAACCCCTTTTATCATAAAGTTTTCAATGTCCACTACTTCTTTACATAACATTTTTAAATGTCCATTCAATGTCTCTCTTTCCACATCTGTTCAAAATTATACATGAATTTTCTTATTTGTTTCTCTGTTAAATGCTTTTATCACATAAGGATTCTATGGGTTGCAGTCTTTCTTTCTTTATATTCTCCAAGAAAATTTTCCATTGAAAAAACATTCTCAAATATAATGTCAGAAAATATCTCTTTGTTAATAATAATAAATGCTTTTACCTCATGTGCTTTTACACCTGAAAGAGCTATTAAATTCTCCCACACTTCATAACTGCCCATTTCTGACTTCTTTACTTTGAATCTTTACAGCATAACTTTGTTTTTCCTCTTCTTCTGTCTCCTTCTGCCTTCTTTTACTTTATCTGCATATGTTTTCTTTTCCATCTCAGCACTATTCTTCAGGATTGTCTCTGCATCCTTCTTTTGTATTTTCTCCATAAGGTCTCCCAGGAAATGTGTCCTTCATTTTCTGGCTCACTCTACATAACCATTTATTTCAGTAAATCATCCTACAACCCTCATGATTGGGGGGGGTTAAATGGTGCATCCATCATTTGCCTACTCATCTTCATCAAACAGATTTCTTAGAAACATCTCCTCAGAATGTAGCACACATTCTCTGGTCTCAGTATTAGCTTTCAACTCCATTTCTCTCACCATTCCATTATGTCCTTCTCTCCCATCTGCCTCCTTGTTTTTCCAGGCTGACTCCACACCTAGAATGGAAACATCAAGTGCTCATGGAAAATGGGTCCCACTTGCAATGATGCGTAGGGTATTTTATTGGTATGCATATATACAATTCGTATATTTACATATTTACAATATTTATATATTTTAACATCATTCAATACATTGATATTTCCATTTTAAGTATTCCACACCACTCTTTTACCCACAAACAAAACCACATTTTCCAGTATTTTTGTCAATGTCAATTTTCCATTGCATCTGATTTCATTAAGTCTTTCATTCCATATAGCCCATGTTACATAGAATATGATTCTGTCCATTTTCTTAGCATCATTCTGGGACCTTGTCTCATAAAACCCATACTCTATCATGTTCATGTTTAGCATTTCAAAATTTAAATAACTTTTAATCAAATCATGTTTGCATACTTATTTCCACAGTTTTTGATTTCTCTCACATTTAAAAAATGTTCTGTAGTTTCCAGTTATTTACATTTATGACATATTCTATCCTGTTTTCTGCTGTGTAGCATATTTGCCCCCACTGGTAATTTTCCTATGGACAACCTCCACAAAAAATCATTGCATTCATTCATTTTTTTATAATTTCTGCATCTTATCATTATTGCCTTTTCTTATCTATTTCTAACTCTTTCTATGGATCCATTAAAATAAAAGGATATCATAATGTTAACATACCATTCATTTCTGTTCTTTTCTATAACATTCTTCTTTTTTAATTTCCACAATACTATTTTACTATAAAATGCTTTTATTTCTTCATTAGCAATTTTACTTCTTTTCATTTCTATTTCTTCCCAATTTTTTCTATATTTACAATACATTATTGTTTCTGTCAAATCTTTATTTTTCATTATTCCTTTTAATACTTTATACATACTTAAAGAGGCTGCATGGACATTCAGATTTATCAGCCCCAATCCTCCCTGTTCATCTTTCATATACAAAATTCCCCTCTTAACCGGGTTCAATCTTGAGCCCCAAATAAAATGAAAAAAATGTCTGCATCATTTTTCTTTTCAAATTTCATTGGCATCATATAAACATTTGCAATATAATTTATTTTACCTATTATGGTGTTTATTAAATGTGCTTTCTTTTTGTATGAAAACCTGTATGTCTTCCAGAATGTAATTAAGTCTTTGATTCCTTTAATAACTTTATCCCATTGTTTATGTCTGTATTCTCTCCTTCCAAATACTATTCCTAAAATATCTATACTCTTTCCATTATATTCCACACCTCCTATAATACCTTCATACCCAAATCCCTTGCTGTTCTCTTTATTTATGCTTAAACTAATTTTCTACCATACACTCAATTTTTCATTATTTTTTTTTCCATCCAGACTTTATTTTTTGCTATTATTACAATATCATCAGCATAAGTATACATTATTGGTAACTTTATCTTCTCCATCATTCTATATCCTCCTTTACTTGACATTTAATTAATATACATTACTACTATGTTCATGATTATAGGATCATAGGGGCTATCTGCCAGAAGGCATTTATAAGCCTAGCCAGAATGTGTTGGCGTTCACCACCCCCTTAGATTAGTTCCCTGTGCTTCTATCCAGCAGAGCCATTGAAGTGATCCCTGGGGATCCCTTTCTGTTTCCCATCCACTCGTCAAGGTTTCTCTTGAAGAGGGTTAGTGAGGAGCTCTGCCTAATGTAGATCAGAATCTTGTTCCAGAGCATGGGAAGTCTCTGGGACAGGAATCTATCCTTCCAGCACATCCTATTTATTGTTGTGGTGAGGTTTAGATCCCTGGAGCATGTGGCTCGAGGGGATATGGTTTTCTTTAGGTGGAGCATGTCCATCAATTCTGGGTTGGACATGGCCTTGTATGTCAGGCAGAGATCACCTCTGAATAGGCGGTATACAACCGAGTACAGCTGGAGTTTATTCAGTCGAGCTGCATAGGGCATCTGCTTGAGGCCAGTGATCCTCTTGATGAGGTACTTCTGTGGTCTTTCCAGTTGTTGCAGGTGTCTTGTAAGGTACACCCCAAATGGGGCATTGTACTCTATGATGGGTCTGATGAGTGATGCATAGAGGGGTCCAATTACCTCTTTCGATCTGGATGCAAACCCTTTTGTGATTAGGTGAGCCACATAGAAGGATTTTCTAACCACTTTGGCAATGTGATTATCAAAGGAGAGGTTACTATCTACTTGGGTCCCCAGATCCCTTATTATGTCTTCCGTATTTAGGGGGCTACCACCTATGTGGTAGTTTGTGGGTACTTTGTTTTTTCCAAAGGGGATGACTATGCACATTTTGGCATTTAGCTTGAGGCCATGGTTTTGACACCAGGTATCTGTCTCAGTGAGACCCTTTTGGAGGATGTCTGTGTCAGTTGGAGAGTTTATGTTCAGGCTGGTGAGCTTGTCTATAATACCTGAGTGGGGAATGGTGTCGAAGGCCTTTGCAAGGTCTAGGTAATCTGTGTGGACCACCTTTCCTTCGTCTATATAGCAAAAAATCATACTGCTTGCAGGACATCCTTGTTTTATACCACACTCTTTTTTCAGATTTTCCCCAATCCAACAGTTAACATTTAATTTCACATAATTCTTTTTATATACTGATTTAATTACTTATAATATTTTTTACTTATATTGTATGCTTGTAAAATTTCCATAAGTCTTTATACTGAATATTATCATATGCCTTACTGACATCACCTATCATAATTTTTGTTTCCACTTTTTTATTAATAATATCAATTACTTCCCTTATTATCCACAATAAGTCTTGACTCCCCATTCCTTTTCTCCCAAACAAATTCTTATCAATTTTTATATTTTATATTGCAGTATTTTAGTAACTATTCTAGTGATAATTTTATAGTCTGGGTTATTCAGTGTGATTGCTCTCCAAATTTTATTTCATCTTTATTTCCTTTCTTTAATATAAATTTTATCACACCTGTGCAAATTTATTTATACTTAATTTTGCTTTCTGTCCACTCATTCATTACTTCTATAAGCACAATTTTTGCCAGTCATAAGTTTCTTTATACATATTCAATTCCATCCAAATTTGTAGCTGAGTGAATATTAATATCTTTCATGATCTCATTCAACTCATTTACATGTATTTTTATTTTTAAATATTCATTATCTCCCTCCCTTATTTAATTTTCACCATTATAAATTTGTTCCATGTTAACTTCTTTTTTACTATATAAATCTAATACATATTGTTTATTTCATATGTTTCTCCTTTTTAACTTGTTTTCCTTCTTTAATTTTTAATTCTCTTATTATCTTTCTTTCTTTTACTATCTTGCATAAATGTGGTGTTGCTTTGTTTTTCATTGTAAGCAATATTTTTGCTTATATAACAATTTATTAACCTCAACCTGATTTCTTCTATATAATTCCATTTTTCATAAAATTATTTTTTTTCTGTATCAAGTCTTTAAATATTTCTTGACTTAATATTTTGTATTCCATTTTTTTCTTCCTTTTCTAAACATTCTAAAATACTTTTTTGTATTTCTTTTTTAACTAAAGACACCTCTTCTTCTTTTGGCTTTTCCCAGTTAGGGGTCGCCACAGTGGATCATCTGTCCACTCATAATTGGCAGTGGAGTTTTACGGTGTTGAGTTGCCAGCCCAGCACCCAACCTTCCACAGAAGGCACGCACACACACACACACACACACACACACACACCTAGGGCTAATTTAGAGTGTCCAATCCACCTACTGCATGTCTTTGGAATGTGGGAGAAAAACGGAGTACCAGGAAGAAACCCACGCGACCACAGGGAGAAGATGCAGACTCTGCACAGAAGGCACCACAGCTGAGAATCAAAACAGAGAACCTCTCGCTTTAAGGTGGCAATGCTAACCACTGCACCACTGTGGCCGCTTTTAACTAAAGACACCATACTGTCTAATTTCTTGTAAAAATCTCTCATGCTGATATGCTGTTGCCATAATTTTGTATTTTCTTTTCTTTCTCTGAATCTCTTTTTCGTTTACTCTTTTTATGCCTTTTCCTATTTTAATATATTCCTTGTTTTCATTAATTCTTATCCAAATCACCACATAATCAGAGAACCCATTATATTTAATTCCTTTCTGTACAATTTTTAGACCTTCCAATATTAAAAATAATCAATTTCTGTCTTAATGTCATTTATTTTGTAAGTCCAGAGTTTATTTTCCCATATTTTTAATTTTTCAATGTTCATAATTTCAGTAACCATTTTAATATCACAACTATTATTTTTATTTCTTAAATCACAAAGTCACCTGTCATTATTATATCCATGTTAACACAGACATAATTAGGTATACTTTTAAACACTGTTTCCCTTTCTTTTCTTTCTTTTTTTTGGCACATGAGCATATAAAGCTACTAGTCTATATACATATTTTTCCATCTTATATACACTACTGTTATTTGGCCCAGTTCTACTATTGTAATATCTAATATTTTTATATTTTCTTTGTATAGTATACATATACATGAACATGTTTCTTTGCCTATTTTCCAAGCAACAGTACTATTCCAAAGTTTTTCTGTTTGCACCCTTTCTTCTTCTGTTAGCATTCTAATGTCTTGTAATACTATTACTTGAGAATCTACTGCAGAACACCATTGTAAAATACTAATTCTTCTCTTAATATTCTTCTTACTGTTCACATTCAAAGTGAATATTTTCAGCTTTATAGAACAGTTATTAAAATAATAATCTTATCCCTTACATTTCTTCGTCTCTTTTAGCATTATATTTTAAAATGTTCTTTTTCTTTCCCTAACTCTCTTTCTTGCCTCTTACTATATGCCACTCTTCTTTACTTGTTTTATTTGTCTCTCTTTCTTGTTCTTTCTCTATCTCTTTGTCTTTTCCTTTAAATTTAAATACCATTTCTATGTTTTTTCTTGTTGTGTTGTGTGTTCTTGTATAGCATTCTTTTCTAATTCTTTTTCTTGGATAATTTCACTTTCATTTTCATTTTCTTGTAGTTCTACTTCACATTCTAACCATGAATGCCCTGTATTACCACATTTCTTACATTTCACTTTACATTTCTTTGCATTATGACCTGTCTGACCACATAAATAACATCCTTTTGTCACATTCATTAATTAAATGACCACTTTTTCCACAAAAATAACAAGTCTTTGATTGTCTTCTGTACCTCACAAAATCTATATTGCCATGCACATTAATAATACTAGGCATGAGTATCACATTCTCATTTTCCTTTTTTACAATTATTCCATGTTCCCAACCACCAGTCAATAATTCTCTTTCATCTCAGATTTTAGTAGTGTCCACCCACTTCTTTACATATTGTCAACTAATATTCTCTCAGTTCCTTTGCTCCCGCTTGAATTCTAAACTGAATCAAGATTGTTTTTTGTTTGCCTGAAAAAGGCTTGTACAACATATTCTGACCATGGAAAATCTAATTTCCTTTTTTCATAGAACCACAAAAGGTTTTCCATAGCCTAGCCAGTTTCAAAAAACAAGTCACAAAAAGTGACTTTGTTAATTAAAATGAAAGCTCTTACCTTTTCAGCTTTTACTCAAAGAGATGCAATGACAGTATCCCATACCTCATATCAGTCCAGGACTTTTTCTTTTTTACTGCTCACCTGAACAATGTATTTTTTCTTTACTTCCTTCATCTCTGCCTTCTCCTTAGCTCCTTCCTCCACTGTTTGAGCATAGGGTGTTTTTTTAGAACCTTCTCTGGCTGTTTTTCCTTTTCTTTTTCTTCCACTTCTAATTTTTCCATAATGTGACTCCAGGTTACAGCAGTTCCACTTTCTGGCTCACTGATTAATTAACTCCTACAGATACTCATCCAGCAACTCTCCTGACTGGAGGGTTGAAATAGCACATTTTTCTGCTGCTTCTGCCATTTCAAACTGATTTTTCTGGAAATTTTCATCTTAATCCATCTCCACCATTGTATTTAACTCCATGTCCTTCCCAATCTCCTTACCATCAGCAGACAATGTTCTTTTTCTGCTCCCACATCACATGAAAACATTTCTGGTAGTGATTCTACCATTTTACATCTCCACCATTGTATTTAACTCCATGTCCTTCCCAATCTCCTTACCATCAGCAGACAATGTTCTTTTTCTGCTCCCACATCACATGAAAACATTTCTGGTAGTGATTCTACCATTTTCTTCATTTTTAACACATTTAACTTCCAAATTGCCTTGGCTGTCAGCAGCCATGTTTTCTCCCTGTTCCTCCAGGCTATGCTTCCATGCCTGGACAGGAAATGGGAAGTCAGCATGTAAAGGAATTTCCACAATACCCTGGCCAAATTTCCCCTAGAAGTACAAATACCAAATCAAGTTTCCCCTGAAAAGAAGCTACTAGCCTAGTGGGATTAACAAAGTCAATAAAGGATAAATAAAAAGATAAAAATAAAAATATATATTCAAATAAACCATTATAAATGCCATCAAATTTTCAAATAATCTCCTTCATATACAGCTACTAACCTATAAACCTCCATTCCACAAATATTTGTCAGTCTACCTGGTACTACTATACATACATTAAGTATTTTAATATTTTAGTTAGGCAAAAAAAATACACCAGAACTCTTTTCTATTCCCAAATTCCACAATTCATGTTCCCACAATTTTTCCAACTGCAGTCTATCCACTTCTATAGTATCTTGTAAACAAAACAGTCCCATTCCTACATCTTACACCATTCAAAGATAATCTAGCTTTATTGATTAAAGTATTAATATCTTGTAAACAAAAACGTCCCATTCCTACATCTTCCAGCATTCAAAGATAATCTAGCTTTACTGATTAAAGTATTAACATTCAAGGACAATAACCTCACCTTATTCTTTTCCCTTTTTAACCTTAACAGGTAGACTTTTTTATTATTTTTTGTTTCAGCATCTTAAATATTTCACCTATAGTTTAATTTTTCTGTTTAGATCATATCCTTACTTTGTTCTCCTTCCTCGGATATTTCTGATAAATTATCTTCCTCCAAATCTGACTCTTCAGACACTTTATGTACTAAATTGTCTACTTTATTTAAATCATCGGTTACTACCTCAAATTCTTGCTCCTCCAGGTTATGTTGGGAGTTAATTAAAATAAAAACAAATAGAAACACCATGTAAGTGTAAAAAAGACTTTATTTATTAACTAAAAAACAAACAGCAACAGATAAGTGCTTTCACAGTATAAACTGTTTCTTCAGATCTGTACATAAAATCCAATAAAATTCTATTTAAAAAAAGAAAAATAAACAATCAAAACAAGGACAGAGATAACATGTACAACCATTTATAAAAATTAACATATCTAGTCAATGAAGTAAACTTCTCCATTTCAGGATAGGCTTCAATGACACACGCCCATTCAAACCAGGAAACCTGTCTGCTCTTAAGGTGACAATCCACTTTAATTCAGAACACTCAGTAGTACTGACAATATCACTGAGCCTAAGGTTTTCTCAAACTACCTCCAAAACTAAAAAACTAAAAGAATGATTATCCCCATAATCAGCGATATGTTTAACTAAGGCATTCATCACTTTACACTTCCTGATATCACTGACATGCTCCCTCAAACTGCAACTCATCTTTCCTACATAATAGCAATCACAGGTAGAGCAAGTCGCATAATAAACAACATTGCATGTATTACAGTCTGCATAAAAAGTAAAGCAAAACTTCCTGTCAGTCATCTTAACATAAAGGCTGGTGGTGTTAAAAATAAACTTACAGACTGAACAAGCATGTCATGCAAAGGTTCCTTTCTTATCATTTACGAAGCAAGGTTTCAAATGTTTGTTCTTATAGTGCAACTGCCAATTCAGGGAAAAAATTATTCTTAAAGCAAAATCTGGAACAAAACCCAACCACATTGGCCACATCATCAGCAGCCATGAGAACAGACCAGTTCTTCTTTATAATGCCACAGATTTTCTTACATTGCTAGAAAAAGTAAGTGACATCCTACAATGACAGTCATTACAAGGATGTGGGGGAGTTCCTCTGTGTGATCTGCGAAATAGGGACAATCAATAGTCCCCCTTAAAGAGCTCATATGAGCAACAGCATCACACACCTCATTTTGAGAATAACCCCAATTTAAAAAATTATTAGCTGTCTGAGTCAACCCTTCACAAGCTGCACTATCATCATTATGAAGTCTCATAGTCCTAAGTAGCTGACCTCTTAGAGCATTTCTAGAGACATGTCGAGGGTGTATGCTTGATTTATGTAACAAATGTTTTCCATTTATAGGTTTTTCTGTGAATGGCAGTACTAAAATTATTCAAATCATTAATTTTAATAACCACATCTAAAAAATTAATCATAGACCCTGAATATTGATAACTACATTTCAAGAAACTAGTTGAAGAGTGGAGATAGTTAATCAATTCATGAAAATGTTTTTCTGAACCTCTCCACACTATAAAAAGGTCATCCAAAAAACACCTACAATAACAAATATGCCCATGATAAGAATTGGTGTTATGCACACATTCAACTTCCCATTGTACCACTACAATGTTGGCATAGAAGTTGGCGCAGATGGTCTCCATTGCAACTCCCAGCTGCTGTACAAAATGCTCATTACCAAATATAAAATCATTCTCACTTATCAATTTAATTAGGGAGCAAACTAGAAAAGTTCTGTCACTAGAAAAAGAGCCATGCATGGTCAAGAAACTTTGCACATGTTCAACTCCCAGGTCATTGGGAATAACTGTGAAAAGAGAAGCAATGTCCAATGTAACTAATAACAATCCAGTCCTGACATCCAACCCCTTGTACCAATTAAATAACTCAGTCAAAAAGGACTTGGTATCTTTCAGTATGGTTGGTATCGTATCTAATACAGGTCGAAGCATCTTTTCCATAAATATAGAGAGTGGCTCAGTAATCTAACCCTTGCTCGACATAATAGGACACATCAGTAGATCTTTACTTTCTTTATGCAACTTAGATAACCCATAAAGACATGGCACTAAAGGGTGTTCAGTACAAAACTAATAATATAACTTTTGCTGATCACCCTGCTCATCAATAAATCATATAAAAGAAAATCAACCTTAATAATGCTATCCACCTGAAACTTAAAAATAGGTAGATATATTCTACAGTCAGAGAGAAGTTCATTCATCTTAAGCAAATAGTGGTCATTATCTATAACAGCAATCCCACCCCCTTTGTTGGCAGGTCTAATTTCAATGGAAGCTCTCTCATGCAGCTGCTTAAGTGCAACTAATTCTCCTGGTGAGAGGCTAAAAAACAAAGCCGGTGAGTCGTGATGTAGAGAGTACCTTAATTTATGCTCGCAAAGTGTAACAAAAGCCTACACAGTGGGATATATCTCTGGTGTGAAGGTGCTATGCTTCTTAAACACATTAGCAGCAATACTATCAGCTTGAGGAAACATCGTCTGTAAAGTAACAATCCAAGCAAACATTTTCAAGTCAAGTAAAACATCAGTTAGGTTAGATTTACATGCAAGTATAAATGAAAGCCCTCTATTAAGAAGGCGGACTTAGTCAGAAGGCAGATTATGAGATGAAATGCTTGGAATCAAGTTACTGTGTTCCTGTTGCATACTCTGTTGTTTCTGGTAGCAGATTTCACTCATCCCTTCTTTCTGTAGTGGCTTCTTGATCTCCCTTTCCAAAAATTCTGTTGAATAGGGAAAGGCTCCAAGAGGGAGACTGTAATAGTCATATCCATAGGGAAGGAAACTTCAGCCTGAGTTGAAATTAAAGAATTCTGCATAGTAGAAAGTTACAGTATTTATAGAGGTAGATGCAGTGTCTAAGCTTTGCTGAGGAACTACAACTATCTGCCTTTGGGACAGAGTGTAAACCACTGTAGATGGATCACTATGTGCCATTCGAGCCAAGTTACCAACTTCTCTTCGCCAAGAGAACACATGCTCTTTACTGAAATCACTTGTAACTTCTTACACTTCAATGCTTGTAACCAAGTCTCATAGGCAAAAACATTATCATACAATTTGTCTAAACTTAACTTATGGGCTTCATTTAAAAGTGATTAACAATGACTGCTTGTAAAATGTTGATATCATTCAAAAGCTGTAATTCGTCAGGCTTAAAATAACCAATAAGTAGCCAAATGTAATCAAAACTCAATTTCAGATTTAATGACTGCCAATGTTTCAATAAAACAGGGTGGGTGTCACCATATGTTGGCATTCTCAAAACCCTCAAACCACGAGAGACGACTTTATGGAACAAGGCAGCTTCTAGATACAAACGCTACCATTGGAGTTGCTTGTATTTAAAAAAACTTTGTTTCGAGTTCACTCCTCTTAGCTAAAAAATTACTCTGAGCGGCAAGATCACAAACCAAATCTTCTGATGTATTGGAGGTAGTTAATAAAACCAAGGGGTTGGGTTCAACAATTAACATCTGAGTAAAATGATCCATAGGAGCAATGAAAACTTTACGTGGACTATAAGCTAAATCCACCTCAATGCCTTTGGCCATGTCCCACTGGTAGTACACACAAAGAATAAACAACTAGAAAAACTGTAACTAGTTAGGTGAAGGTCCGACAATGTACGAAATATCAAATAATTAAAATAAAAACAAAATGAACCACCACGGCCATAAGCATAAAAAAGACTGTATTTATTAACTAAAAAACAAACAACAGGTAAGTGCTTTCACAGTATAAACTGCTTCTTCAGACCTGTATACAAAATCCAATAAAATTCTATTTAAAAAAGAAAAAAATCAAAACAAGGACAGAGATCACATGTACAACCATTCATAAAAATTAACATATCCATTCAATGAAGTAAACATGTCTCTGATTATGGGGATAATCATTCTTTTAGTTTTTTAGTTTTAGAGGTATTTCGAAGAAACCTTAGGCTCAGTGACATTGTCATTACTACTGAGTGTCCTGAATTAAAGTGGATTGTCACCTTAAGAGCAGACAGGTTTCCTGGTTTGAATGGGAGTGTGTCATTGAAGCCTATCCTGAAACAGAGAAGTTTACTTCATTGACTAGATATGTTAATGATTTACCATCAAAATAATGAATGAAGGTTTGGCAAACACTGGATGTCGAATTACAGTTGGCTAACTCCCGTGTTGCTGAACCTTCATGTTTGCAATTCTCTGGTTCAGCAAATGCACTGTGCATTCGCATATATGTGGTCGACCTTAGTACTAGAGACAGCAGTACAGTGCAGATTGGGAAATTTACCATTTTCCCCACTGTAGTGTGATCTCAGAGTTGGAATATATAATTTTCAGGGGGTGTGGGGGTGCAGCCCCCCATGGGAGGGTGCAGGGTGGCTTGCCACCCTGCAAAAACGTGAAGTTCAGTGTTGTGCAGTGCGTTCATACTGCTGAAAACCAGAACTTCACTTACTGTTGTCAAAGGTGCAGGGGAAATAGTATGTCAAATAATGCCAAATTTGAATAATTGGCATTACATTCGACATACTGACCTTCTTATTCTGCCATCTTTGGTGTTGTGAGTTGTGCAAATGAATGGATTGTATTGCGTCATTCATGATATATATATATATATATATATATATATATATATATATTAATATTATTGGTAATCGTATTTCCTCCATTCTTATAACCTACCATATTTAACATTATATTAATTTTATTGACAATCACATTCATAACTAAAGTTAATATAATACTACTCACTGGGCATCCACACCCTATTTTAATTTCCTCACTTAACCATCGATTTATAATTGATCTTGCATTATTTTTCTCATATGCCAACTTAATTACTTTTACTATCCTTTCACTTATGTTATAAGCCCCTAATATATCCCATAAAGGTTCATATTGTATTTTATCAAATGCCTTACTTATATCTCCAAACAAGACTTTAGCTTCCACCTTTTTATTTATATCATCTATTACATCTTTTACTATCCATTGTAAATCCTGACTTCCATTCCTCTTTCCACTAAAAATTGTATGATCAAGCAACTTATTTACTTCATTTGTCAGTCTTTTAGTTATTATTCTCATAAATATCTTATAGTCTGTTTTATTCAATACTATTGCTCTCCAATTTTTTATATTGTCTTTCTTTCCTTTTTTCCATATAAATTTCATGATTCCAATACATATTTCTTTATCTACTATACCTGTCTTGAGCCAGTCATTTAATACCGTCACAAAAAATACTTTTTGCCAATTTTCCATGTCATTGTACATATGATAATATCTTCCATCCATTACTGTAGCTTTATCTAGATTGAAATATTTCAATATTTCATTTAGCTCTTTCACATTTATATTTTTCTCCAAATTCTCATTATCTCCTTTACTTGGTTTTTTAACTATCAAATTCTGTGTCACTTTTGCCTCTTTCATTACAATAGTATGCTCTATATACTTTTTAATCATCACAAATATTCTGTCTTGAGTAATTGTTTTTCTCCTGCATTATTCTTTAATTCCCTTATTATTATTTTATTCTCTTTTACTAATTTATTCAAGTAAGGTGCCACCTCTTCTTTTCTTCCTTGTAAAAATATATTTGTTTATATAACAGTCTCCTAATCTTCTCCTTATTTATAGTATTATTTCATTTTCTTTCTCATAAAAAGCTGTCTTATCTCTCAATATTTCTTTAAACACTTCTTGACTCAACTGCTTATATTTTAATCTCATTATCCTTCTCTTTTCATCTTGACAAAAATGCTTTTTTATATTTTCCTTGAAAGTTATCCACCAACTTCTCCAGTTTTCATAAAATATTCTCATACCTATATGATCCTTCCATAGTTTATTAATCTCCTTCCTATCTTCATTATTTAAGTCTTTTCATGAAACTTCTTAACACCTTTACCTATTCTTATGTATCCTTCTTTCTCATGTACTTCTATCCATATGACTACATGATCTGAAATGCCTGTCCTTTTTATCTCTTTTTGCAAAATTTTTAAACTGTCAGATACTAAAAACATAATCAATTTTGGTTTCAATTTCACTTCTTCTGTAAATCCAATGTTAATTATCCCATATGAATAGCGTACCACTTTTAATTATCTCATGTATAATTTTAACATCACTATTTTTTCCTATTCTTAAACTGCAATTAAAATCCACCACTAATATTATATCCATGTTAACACTGACGTAATTTAGAATTTTTAAACATTATCTCTCTTTCTTTGTAACATATGCATATATTGCAATAATTCTATAAACATTTGTTTTCCATCTTAAATCTATTACCATTATTCTTCCCAATGCTACTATTGTAAAATCTAAGATTTTAATGTTTTCTTGACATAATACACATATTCCTGAACATGTATCTTTTCCCATATTCCATATAATGTTTCCACTCCAATACTTCGGTTTGTAACCTCTGTTCTTCTTTCAAGATTCTAGTATCTTCTGATATAATTATGTGCCTATCAAGTGAAGCACACCATTCTAAAATACCTAATCTTCTTTTAATATTCTTCATACTATTAACATTTAAAGCTAAGATCTTCAGCCTTTAAAATGAAATTATTGTATCTCTTCTCTCATCCTTAGACTTTTTTCTTTCACAATACACTTTTAAACTTTATTTTCCTCTCTTTCACTCGTTTTCCTATAGAATTTTTCTTTCCCCTCACTACTTGCCAGTTTACATATTCTTCTTCTCTCATATCAAGGACCCCTTCTTCCTCTTCCCTTTCCCAGTATTTTCCTTTCATTATTATATCTTTATTTCTTTCCTGGGTACTAACCTGTCTTTTGTGTTCCTTGTCTATAATTTTATCTATGTCACATGCCAGATCCTGTGTATGTTCTTTTCCTATAACTTCTACATTTTCTTCACAATCCACCCATGTATGTCCAGTTTTTCCACATTTTTTATATTTCATGTCACATTTTTTGCTTCATGCCCTGTTTTGCCACAAATAAAACATTTTCATTCATCACAATCATTAATCAAATGATTATCTTTTCCACACGAAAAAAGTATGTTTTGGCTGCCCTCTATATTTAACAAATCCTCTGTTGCCATTCACATTAATCACACTTGGAATATGTATGACATTTTCATTTTCCATTTCCAAAATAATCCCACATTCCCAGCCCCAAGTCCATAAACCTCAGCCATCATATAATTTTGTTGTGTCCATAATATCTTTACATACAGTCTTTAAATATTGTTTCAAGTCCTCCTTTTCAACTTCCGTTCTAAATTGTATCAAGACTCTCTTTTTAGTTTCTCTATGAAATGTCTGCACCAAATACTCACTCCAAGTTTTACAGTTCTTTTTTGTTCATACCATTCTAAAAAAATTCTCCATATACTGTCCTGTTTCAAATAATATATCACAGTACATTTCTTTATTAATAAGAATAAAGGCTCTTACCTCCTTAGGTGAAACACCCAGTTGGCATTACAGTGTCCCATACTTCATACCTTTCAAGTCCTTTCTCTTTCTTACTGCTTAACCTTATAACACATTTCTTCTTCACTTCCTTCACTTCTTTGACTCTTCTCTCTCCTTCTTTCACTATATGTTTGCAGGATTTATTTTTTACCGTGCCCTCAGCAACCTCCTCTTCTTGTATCATCTCCATAATTTCACCCCATGAAGCCACCACTTCACTCTGTGGTTCACACTGGTTGATCATTTCTTTTACATAAACATCCCACAACCCTCCTGACTGGAGGGTTGTTACAACACAATTTTGTCCTGCTAACCCTTCATTGAAATATCTCCTTGGAATCAAGTCTTGATAACTTAGCCACCTCTCTTTCATCCATCTCTTGAAGTGACTCTGTAGCCTTATCCAAGCCACCAGCTACCTCCTTCTGCTCCTTACAAGACAACTCTTCCTCCTTATTCATCACCACACTAACTCCCATACATCACTGACATCTTCAACCATTAGTGCCTCTGTCTCTTGTTGCATAGCACTCACCTTCCTATTTTTCCAAGCCGCCTTCTCGCTCAGAATGGAAACAGGAAGTACATCAGCAAAGCATGTCTATGTATAAAGAGTAGGGTTTCTTTTTTTAATATATACATTACATTTTATTTACATAGTTACATTATTTACATCTATTTACAAATCTCCATACATTATCAACTTCAGTTTAAGCATTCCATTCCCACTCTTTTATCCACAACCAAAATATTATTTTCTCCAAAATCTTTGCCAAAGTACATTTTCAATTGTATTTAATTTCATTTAGTCTCTTGTTCCATATAGTCCATGAAACAAAAAATATTATTCTGTCCATTTTCTTCACTTCTTCCTGTTTTCGTGCACCATAATAACCAAATTCTATCATCTCCATATTTATTTGCTCAAATTTTAACAAACTTTTCACCCTATTATCTTTACATATTTCTTTCCACAAATTATTAACTCTTTCACATCTCAAAAACACATGCTCAGTAGTCTCAAACTCTCTACATTTGTTACATATTCTATATTGCTTTTTTGTATGGCATATTTGCCTTAACTGGCAATTTTCTAAGAGGCAATCTCCATAAAAACTCATTACAATCTTTAATCTTTTTATACTTATTATATCTCATCATTATGGCTTTTTTTCTTATCTATTTCTAAATATTTCCATGGATGTTTTTACTTCTTTTTTTAACTTTCATTCCTTCCCACAGTTTTTTGTATTTATAATTATTTTATATTTTTTATTTTATTTTTATTTTACATTTGTTGACCAGGATAGTCCGACTGGAATCATGTCCATTTTCAGTGGAGGCCCGGGGTGAAAAGCTCCAAGACAAACAGCAACAAATAATAATAATGAAGACACTATACAGAAATGACACATGGAAAGAAAGAGTAACAGTTTCAACAGTTAGGAATTACCCCTGATGATTGCCAGGAGAGAGAAAAAGTAATAATAACTTGACTAAGATAATTTATTCACATTTAACATATGAGTTAGCCAGGCTTGTTACAGTGGCAAAGCCAGTTTAGAGCCAGATGTTGTTTCAGTCTGGTTTTAAATTGGGTTAGGGAGGATAGCAAAGTAATATCAGCTGGGAGTAGGTTCCAGACTCTACCCACAGAGTTTGCAAAGAGGGAGTCACCAGCTACATTGCTAGTTTTGATAGTTTGTATTAGTAGTTTGTTTGAGGATCGAAGCAGTCTCGGATTGCTATAGGGAGTGATAATATTTTTAAGGGCAGGTGTATTATCTGGATTTAGGAGGATTTTCTTAGCCACAACCAGAAGGTTAAATTGGATAAGACTAGAAAGTTCTAGCCACTCAAGTTGTTTGAGGTTGATGCAGTGATGCGTTCTAAAAGGCAGGCCAGTGGCAAACCTGGCAATGTGATTGTAACATGTTGATAGTCGATTAAGAACAGACTTGTTTAGATTAGAGAGAAGGGGGGAAGCATATAGAAGGGTTGAGAGTAGGTGTGAGCAGGCTATGGCCATCTTAGCTGAAGGAGTTAGGAAGACTTTTATTCTATATAGAGACCAAAGGTTTTTATTGATGGTCTTGATCACTTGATTTATGTGAAAGTCAAATTTGAGGTTATTATCAGTAATGACACCTAGTAGTTTTTGGAGAAGGGTCAGGGGAGATAATTGTCCCACCTTTTGCTTTTATGGTGAAGGTAAAAGCTGTAGATCTATGTGTGGGTGAGAATAGAAGCATTTTAGTTTTTGGGGGATTTAGTAACAATCAACGTTCAGAGAGACAATTTTCAATAATATTAAAGGTGGCCTGGGTAGCAGACCACAATTCTGCAGAAGATATGGCTGAGCAAATCAGGGTGGAGTCATCAGCATATTGGATACAGCTAACATTAGGGATGACAGTATATAGATTGTTAATAAAGATGGAAAAAAAAGGGGCCCAAGTATGGAGCCTTGTGGGACTCCAAGGGTGTTAGGTAATAGGTTGAAGAGCTTGTTCTGCCAGAGAACAGACTGCTGTCTCCCACTGAGGTAAGATTTAAACCACTGTAGGGCTTTAGAATCAAGGCTATAAGTCTGCAGGGCGTGTATCAACATTTGATGATCCACCATGCCAAATGCCTTGGAAAGATCCAAGAAGAGGGCCGAGGATATTTGATTATTGTTATGGTTGTTATTAATACTATTGGTAAAAGCTAATAGGATGGAGGTCGTGGAATAGTGTGGACGGAAGCCATGTTGGGTATCGGCTAAGAGGTGATTCTGGATTAGGCGGTGCATGAGTTGTTTTTGTATACATTTTTCCATGATCTTTGCAAGTGAAGAAAGTATAACTATTGGTTTATAATTGGAAAATTCAGTAGAGGAACCTCCTTTATATAGTGGGATTATGTAGGAAGTTTTCCAAATGGTGGGAATTTTAGCCTCAGCTATGGTACGATTAATTAGTATAGAAACTGGGTAGGCAATAGCATCAGCTGATCTTTGAACATATTCAGCAGGGAGTTGGACAGCGGAGAGTGGGGTGGGTTTTAATTTTTTGATTAAGGTGCAAATACATGAAGTGGACACTGGTTGGAAACTAAAAGAGAGTAGGTTTAAATGGGTGGCACTATCAGGGCCAGAAGAGCTAGGAGGTAATTGGCTAGCTAGAATTTGAATTGTCTCAGTAAAGAACTGGTCAAAACAGTTTGAGATATCCTCAGGGGATTTGTCTCTGGTAGCAGCCGGGATGGGGTGGATGTTTTACTTGGATGAAGCAGACCAGCCCAGAATTTCTGAGGGTTGTTCTGGTTGGCTGTCTGCAGATTATAGTAGTATTATTTTTGTCATTTAAGATGGATATTTTAGTTTAATTCCTAGCTTGTTGGTATTTAACATGATCATGGGGAATTTTAGTGGAGTGTCATTTGTCCCAGAGTTTGTTTCTGTTGTTGATTTGTAGTCGAGACATTTTAGAAAGCCATGGTGCAGTTTTAGCTTTAGTACGCTTTAAGCGGGCAGGTGTGTGCCAGTTAAGGATTTAGAGAAATTTATTGTTAAAATATGCAACTGCCTCCTCCAGTGGGAGGTGTATTAGCATCGACCAATTACAGGAGTTAAGTTCCTGCTGGAATTTGGCAGGGTCAAAGTCATTTTTGTTTCTGACTTTTCTGAGTAAAGGTATTTGCAGATTAATGGCTTTTTGTTTAACTATGTAAGTGAGAAGGTGGTCACTTACGCCAACGGGGAGGGTACCAGCAGTGTACAGTTGGGGATTAGTATTTACGAGTACCCAGTCAAGTATACTTTCTTTTTGATTTGGTTCACCTAGTCTGGTAGGGGTAGTTATTATTTGTGAGAATGCATGCAGGTTAATGTGGGTAGTAGGTGACTCAGAGGAACAGGTGCCCCAGTCTATGTTAAAGTCTCCAAACAGTAGGGTTTCTTGGGGATAGTAACATGAAAGCCAGTGTAGGGTGTCTTTAAGTGTTGTTATATTATTACCCGGGGGATGTATATACAGATGATGCTTATGCATTTACTTTTATTAAGTTGCAGTCTGGTGGCAAGAATTTCTGAGTTATTAACCTGAGGTAGTTGATTAACATCTATGACTATGTTTAACTCATATTTATAGAGTATTGCTGCCCCCCCCCCTTTCCTAGAAGCATGATCCAGCCTGTGTATTTAATACCCAGGTGGTAATACTTCATTGTCAGTGGTGTTGGGTTTTAGCCAGGTCTCAGATAAGCAGAGAATTGCAGGGGAGTGGACAGCCAGTAGTGCATGCAGTTCATGTATTTTGTTATTAATACTCCTAATATTAAGATGACAGGCCAGAAAAGAGTTAGCTAGTCTGCCATTTAAAGTTTTATGGCTGATGTTACAGGTACTGGGAGTGTTACTATTAGATGTGGAAGGGCCTCGGTTGGGGTGGATGTCACCACTGAGTATAAGGTTAGGACCATACTTAATGAAGAGCTTCAGGAGTTTGTTTAATGGTTTATAGTATTGCTTCGAGCGAGAGCTAATGCACCAGGGATTAGTACACTGGAAAAGCAAACAGGTTATTGAGTTGGACCTGATGTTATTAGCATGACTGTAGGAGGAATGTTGTATAGTTGGGGTAATGGTATGGCCTTTTGGGTACTGATAATCAGTGAGTATGTAATTGGTTTTATAGAAGGTAAGTGCATAAGTAACCAGCAAAATAGGTAATAAGGAATAATAAAGCATTGTGAGAGAAGGAGTATCGTTTTTAGGATCTAAGATTTGTAAGACAGTGTAGCAGAGATCAGATGTTTAATACAGAGGTAGTATAGTGAGGTGGAGAGAGTATGATTGGGAGGGAGCTGATGGGATGACAGAGCAGGTTGGGTGGAGTAAGGAGGTGCAGCAGATAGGATGTTGTCATAGGAGGTGTGGTTATAAATGTAGAGGTACTGGGGCGGGTGAGATTTGGGGCAGGGAGGGGAGCGGAGCAAGCTCATGTATAGCAAGGGTGAGTGGAACAGGGCTAACACCGTCACCAGGTATATTCTTAGGTAAGTCTTCTATATTGGTAAGTATGGGAGAATGTTTAGTGATACGAAAAGGTCGTTTTTTTTTTTTTGTTTAGACAGATTTTTTTTTTTGCAGTAGTATTTACCCTTTTTACACTAATAAGCCTTAAACTCTTGCAGGGTAAATGGTAGCTTCAGGTAGTGGGCTCAGATGGTAATTTACAGGGTTATATTTGAGAGGACAGGGTAGAATTACAATATACAGGGATTAATTATAAGTAGTCTAGAGTAATTATGGAGTGCTAGGGGCAGTTAGTATGATTATAAACAGGGGAACACATTACTATGGGGCAGACTAAGGTGGTTGTTTGACCCAGGTCAGCAGTGTACAATACATGTATTACAGTACAGTATAGGTATTAACCTTAGCCAACTTTTAGATGGACTTCCAGGTAGGTTGTTTGTGGGTAATGTTATTCAGGATAACTCCTTCTGGCCAAAGATTCTGTTTGTTAAATTAATTAGGGGTCTACCTAAAAATAAAGCAGACCAGAAGTGTGAACCCTTCTGGCTTTTCCTTCATAATTCCTTTTAATACTTTATAGAAAATTAAAGATATATATGTTCATAGGTGCTTCATAGGTTTGAACTATTGGGTTTATTAAACCCAAGCCTCCTTGCTCCTCTTTCATATGTAGAATCCCATTTCTTGATTGGATTCAGTCTACAGCCCCATATAAAAGAAAATATAAACATCATTAGTTCCTTTTCATACTTAATAGGAATCATATAGATGTTAGCAACATAAGCAATTTTTCATACTACCATGGTGTTTAACAACTGTGCTTTTTTTCTATATGAAAATAATTATGATTTCCAAAAATTAGTCATAGACTTTAGTTCTTTTAGTACATTATCCCATTGTTGTTGTCTGTATTCATTCCTCCCAAATATTATTCCCAATATATCTATATATTTTTCATTGAACTCAGTATATCCTATCATATTAGAAAGACATGTGTCTGGGGCCTTTCTCCCTGGGCCTCTGATGAAAATTGACTTCATTCCAATTCAGACTTTTCTGGTTAACAAATGTTAAGTAAAAATAAAATAAAAAAAATAAATAAATATCTTCAAAAGCAAATTCTCTACTTTTCTCCTTATTTATACATAAACTATTTTTTTTAAATTTATACTTAATTTTTCATTTACTTTTTCCATCCATACATTATTTTCAACAATTAATACAATATCATCTGCATAATTATACATTACTGGCAATTGTCACTGATACTTGACATTTTATTAATTTAATTCACTATTGCATTCATAACTAATGAGAAAAATTACACTACTAGCTGAGCAGCCCTGCTTTATTCCAGATTCTATTTTTATTTCTTCCCCAATCCTGGCATTTACATTTAGTTTCACATAGTTCCTTTCATAAACAGATTTCATTACTTGTAATATTTTCTGCTTACATTATACAGTACACCTGCAAAATTCCCCATAATGATTTACACTGAATATTGTCATAGGCTTTACTTATACCCCCTATCATAACCTTCACTTCTACATTTTTATTTATTATCCATACTAACTCTTGATTTCCTTTTCCTTCTAAATACATTTTGGTCATATATTCTATCTATTTTTTGTAACCTTTTTGTTATTATTCTCATAAAAAAATATAATCCATATTATCCAATGTTATAGGTCTCCATCATTTTATCTCCTCTTTATTTCCTTTTTTAAATATACATTTTATAACTCTTGTACATATCTCTTTCTCTTTAATTCCAGTTTCTAACCATTCATTCATAACTTCTATAAAAAATATTTTTTGCCACTCTTTCATTTCTTTATACATACCATATTCAATTCCATCCAATCCTGTTGCAGAATTCATGTTAATATCTTTTAGAATTTCATTCAGTTCATACATAGTTGTATATATAGTTATAGTACATAGTTGTTTTTGTTCTAAATACTCATTCTCTTCAATATTTAATTTTTCACCTTTACAAATTTATTCTATGCTTTCTTCTCTTTTAACAAATAATTCCAATACATATTCTTTAATTATTTCATATATTCCTTTTTGTTGTCTTATTTGCTTACCTTTCTTATTTTTTAATTCTCTTATTATGTTTCCATCTTTTATCATTTTACTCAAATATGGTGCCACCTCTTCTTTCATTCCTTGTAAACAATATTTTTGTTTATATAACAAGTTGTTAATTTTAAATGTTATGTTGTCCTTCTCACCTTCATTCTTACTGGATGGGTTCGAAGATGATCCTCAGCTCTGACTCGGCCAAATACACTCGCTTGAAGTCTTTCACTTGGCTTGTGGTTGAATACTTATTCCAGCATGCATTACAGTAATCCCCAGATCTCGTTTGCCACTTGACGAGTTTGGATGCTCTCTCCTTGGCCGTGGCTAAGTGTTTTCAAATTTACTATTGATAGTTGATATTTTTGTCAAAATCTTATTATAGAGTTGCTATAGATCCTAGTCTTAGTTAGTTTATCCTTCCTATAGTATCGCCTGCTGTGTTGTTGTTTGTTGGCCATCGTGTTTCTACTAGGCCTTATCCTATCCCTGTGAAGCTTTTCATCAGCAGTAGTTTTTGTGTGTATTCCTTTTAGCTCTTTTGAGTTAGAGAGCTAAAAAGTAAACACGTTTAAGTTAGAGGGTTTGTTGTCTTGTGTTCCCCTTTAGCTCAGCTATGTCCATTTAAGTTAGAGGGCCTAGCACCTGTTTAACTTAGAGGGTAGAGCTGTGTCTTCCCTGTAGTTTTTTTTTCTGTGTGTTTGTCTTAGGGTGTTTATAGTGTCAGTACTTGTCTTATTGCTGTTCAAAAATTGTTGGTGTACAGTATGTATAAAGAGTCCAGAGATAAGGAACCAAGCCCTCTGGGTTCAAGAAATGCAAACAATGCTTACAGAAAGTGTCTATAACTGATGGGCACAGTGTGTGCATGTACTGTTTAGGGGCTATTCACCTTCAGTAATCTTGCAATTTTGTCACTCCTTCAGCTCTTGAGTGCTGCATGAGAGGAGAAACAAATTGCTTTCAAGAGGTTTACTAAAGTCTACTTTTGATGAAGCTTTACAAACTTCTTCAAAATCTAAGTCCCCAACTATTAGTGACAAATCTAAAAGACCTTCCTTTTCATCCTCCCCATCGGCTCATTCCAAACCTCCAAAAAAAATTGCTAAAGTGACTGAAAAATCTAGCTCCTCAGTTCCACCACCTTAGGAACAGAGAGAGACAGTTGATGTAGACAAATCAAGTCCATTGGTTACAAAGACTTCAGAACTGATAGAGACTACTTCTCGGAGCTGGTCCATTGAATTAGAACCAGTGACTCTGACCTTGAGATCTCCTACTCTTCAAAAGTCTCGATCCACTACACTCTCATCCAGGTTTTCTAGGAGCTTATCAGATGATGACGTGGACAGGGTGATGTGCAGGCTTTTGAAGTTGTTGGCACTGGCTAAATTGTTTTTGGCTCCGACCCCACTGGTCTCAGAGCCATCCAAGATGAGTACATCCACTATTCCTCCTCTGTGCCATGCTGGATCTTTGGAGCCAGAATGCCAGATACCTCTTGCGGTAAGTCCTTTGGTTCCAAAACTCCTTCAGGACTCTTCGGAACTGTTACCTGCTCTGACACTATTGGTGCCATCCAGACTGTCTAGGAGCCGTAGTTCTCTGGACGGCTCTTTGGGAGGGCTCTCAGACCTGAATTTCTTTGGTTTCAAGTCTACCCGGCAGTGCATTGGCACAGGTGAGCTTGGTTCCTACATCGGCCTCAGAGATAATCTCCTTGGGGCCGGGGATTTCCTCTGTTTCCTTGGAACTGGAGGTATCCTTGGAACCAAGGGGATCTGCCTTTGAGGTGATGAGGAGAGTGCTATCCCCACCTACATCTCTACTCAAGGATACTGGCATTCATCACCCTCAAGCACCGGCATCTGCTTTGGCACCATCCCATCCACAGGACAGCAGAGATTCAAGGCCTCAGGAAGCCCCATCGGGTGAGCCCCACTCTTCCGAGACCTCCCCAGAATACCCATCTGAGGAGCACCCTCGGAAGAGAACATGCATGAGGAAGCATGTAGACTCCCCTGATGAGTCCATCACTTCTGACACTGACCTTAAGGAAGCAGTAGGGTCCCCACAGTCATCCTCTGAAGATATCTCTTTCTCTGATATCCTAGATATCCTAAAACAGAGAGGCAGCTGGAAGCCCATTAACCCTTCTGATGAGGAATCAGTGTACATGAAGACCTTTGGATCTCAACCTTCAGCCTCCTGGGTGTCTCCGCCTTTCAATGACCTTATGGATTTGGTTAGTTGAAAGGCATGGGAGTCACCAGACACTATGGACCCAGTCCTTCAGAGGCCAAAGAAGTTCCTTTCAGCCCCTTTGGATAAGGATTTTCTTTCAAAAGGTGTACCTGTAGATGCTATGGTGGTGGCAGCAGCCACCAAGAAGGAACTCTCTGAGATGTCCTCATCTGTCCATCTGCCGAATAAGGATTCTTGAATGAGATATGGGAAGCGTCTTTTCTCGTCAGTAACTTTCACCCTCAGATCGCTGAACTACCTCACACATTTTACAAGACTTCAAAGAGATCTCCTGAAGGAGTTAGGAGATACTCTCCAAGGTTCAGTAGCTGTGGGGGTCTCAGAAAAAGTGACCTCTCAGCTATCCACCTTAAATTCCATAGTCACCTCCTCCATGAGACTGATCTCTTATGCAGCCGATGGAGCAAATAGAGCTGCAGGTTCAGAAGTTTCCCTTAGGAGACACTCTTGGATGCATTTGTGTAACTTTGCAGAACCTTTGAAGTCTACCTTTACCAACACCCCTTTTGATGGACCTAAAGTCAAGGACACACTCACCAGATGTGATCAGGAAGGAAAAACACTCTCTGCTGTTGGAGTACATTTTTTCCATACCTTCAATACCTTATCTTATAGGTCAGAAGAGTGGAAAAATGTGGTTCAAAAAATCCCATGGAGCTTTTCAAGATGCATGAGGTGAACCCTTTCCCAGGGGCAGAGGGGGAGGCAATAATGATAGACATTGCTCATGAGGCAGGGAGGGCCCACAAAAACAGGGAGACCATGATTCCTTTCATGGCCAGCCCTACCAGTGCTCCTGAAAGGAGGCCCACCTGCTCTTCTCTGGAAGCAGTCGGGGGGTAGTTAACTTTGTACCGAGAAGCTTGGTGAGTTATCACAAAAGACAAGTGGGTACAAAGTATAATATCCAGAGGTTACTCCATTCCCTTTTGCCAGCCCATTCCACAGGTCAGAAGAATTCCAGATGTTCCTCCCAGTCAGAGGGAACAAGCAACTATAGATATTCAAAAGTTGCTAAACAAAAGAGTCATCCAAAAAGTCCCCACAGACCAAATAGGATTCAGAAATTACTGAAGATTCTTTTTAGTACCAAAAAGAACAGGGGACTGGAGACCCATTTTGGATAACAGCAAGTTAAATGAATTTGTGAAGATGTCCAAGTTCCAAATGGTGTCACTGCAGTCATCCTTTCAATTTAAAAGAAATTGATTGAATATTAACTCCTCCAGACCTCATGCACCATATATAAAGATGACAGAGCATCAAAGAGTCATCTATGCTGGGGGAGCCAGTTATCAGTTTTCAAAGCTCTGCCCTTGGTCTCTCACAGGCCCCAGGTGCTCACCAAATGCATGGCAGTAATGTACGTTCCTGCTCTTTCCACACACCCACCACCTGGCCGACTTAGCATCTACTGCCACAGGCACACTACACAGGTGTCTACACAGGGATTGCTCATAATAGCATAATAGTGAATTTCTGCCTTGTTGCCTTGTGCAAAATCTGCCTTGTTGCTACATTCAACGACACATTCTGGCTTGCACCACACGGCTTGTTTCCATGATGCCTCAGACAACAATCTCGGACCTTCCTTTCTCAACCTTCTGAACAAAAAACAAGAGTAAAATAAAATATATATATATGTATATATATATATATATATATATATATATATATATATATATATATATATATATTATATAGAATATTTTAAATTTAAATTACTTTCACTCTTTATTTAAACTAAAAATATGCTCTACAAATGAGTGAGACTGGTACATTACTGGGGTTGAGGAATATCCCTATTTACCAGTATTGTGCTTTCTCAGGTTATTCAATATTAGGTTAGCAGGGTGGCAGGAGGTTAGAGGAAGTTAAATTATTTTGCAAGTTTAATACACCAGTCTTATTACTTGACCATACCATTTTTTTTATATTTCAATTTATTTATTTAACATTTGTTGACCAGGAAATTCAGACTAGGACAGAGCCTATTTTCAGTGCAGGGCCGAGAAAAAATCAAAACTTTGGAATATAGAGAACCCAGAACATGAGAGAGAGGAGAACACACAGACACAGGGAGGACATGGAGAGTCTGCACAAAAACCCCAGAAGAAGAAGACAAAGAAGAAACTCTTGCTGACTGTGTGACAACATAAACTGTACAACTGCACTGCTTGTTGATATTATGTTTTATTTATTGTTGACATTATACAATTCGACATTTGGGTGTTTCATTTTCTTAAGTACACCTATACAAGGATAAGCCGAGAGTAATATATATATATATATATATATATATATATATATATATATATATATACATACATATATATATATATATATATATATATATATATATATATATATACATATATATATATATATATATATATATATATATATATATATATATATATATATCAATCATCAAAATCAATCAAAACAAAAAAAAAAAAAAAAAGAGACCATATTATTAACATCAATGAATCTTAACAATGCTAAAATTATCAAACATTGAAACATCTATTGCACATGTCCAGAAGTACTCAGAGGTTTTGAATGGAGATCGCTCTATATTTAGAAAGACATCTTCATTATTTAAACATAATATGTAAGAGAAAAATGGAGATCGCTGTACACTGAGGATCTGGAAATTTACCTTTTTCACTACTGTAGTGTGATCTCAGAGTTGGTAAATATAATTTGCAGAGGGTGTGTTGAAAAAGGTATGGGTGTTTTATTTAAGTTATGTGTTTTAATGCTTGGGTTGTTTTTGTGAGTTCAGTTAGATTTTCATGTTGCTTCCAGACATGCACATTAGGTGTTTCAATGTTTAAGAGTTTCGGCTTTTGTTAAGATTCATTGTTATTACTATGCAGTCTTTTCATCTCGACTTTTTAAATTTCATTCTTATGGTATTTCAATCTACTGAAGTAGATATATGTGTGTGTAGATATATATATATATATATATATATATATATATATATATATATATATATATATATATATATATATATATATATATATATATATATATATATATATATATTACCATAGATACTAAAAGACTCAACGTCAGCTGCAATAATACTGACTGCAAAAGGTTGAAAAGAATGTAACCAATACAGTTCTTCTCATGTGCTGAAAAACAGCCTCAGTGAATGCAAATCTAACTTTCAAAAAAAACATTTTTTTTCTTTTGCAAGGAGGATTCCCTGCTGCCCCCAACACTACTGACAATTATATATACTAACTCCAAGATCACACAAACATGGGGTAAGAACAAATTTCATAACCCCTGAATTTGTATCATCTCACACACCCACCCTTCAACTCCTCTAGTCAACCATATGTTGTTAAGTAGACTGCTGTCAACCTTACACACACTCGCTATTCAGCAGCACCCATATAGAAAAATATATATGTGTGTGTGTGTGTGTGTGTGTGTGTGTGTGTGTGTGTGTGTGTGTGTGTGTGTGTGTGTGTGTGTGTGTGTGTGTGTGTGTGTGTGTGTGTGTGTGTGTGTGTGTGTGCACTCAGGCCATTTGGTTGAATAAAAATGGCATCTAAATCAAACTGATCTAAAGAAAATGACTGAATGGTATTTTCACTTTTCTCCACAGATTTGTATCTATATATTTAAGTAAGAAAGTGTGGTGGATGGATTCCTTGTCCACACGCAAAATACACTGTTTATGAAAAGTTTTCCCTTGGAACTTTTGATTACATGCTGCTTCAGTTATTTTGCTTTAGATTAAATTGTACTTCAGTGAAACTGACTTTTGACCATTTCTCTTAGATCATTTTGCTTTAGACGAAATTGTCAGTCAACCAGTTTATCTATTACTATATATATATATATATATATATATATATATATATATATATATATATATATATATATATATATATATATATATATATGTATATGTACAGATAGATCGATATGTAGTTCTGCTTTAACCTTTTTTTCATGCATGGGCATATGGCAGGTACCTGGCTGACTGCTATATGATTTGGACCAGTAAAATTCAATTTCTGAATTTTAAGCAGATGGAAGTATATAGATCTGATTATGTTTCCAATATACATTTTGGATGCCATTGTATGAAAATACTGATAGATCTGTCATACTGATTTGATTAGGAAACTCACACCCACAAGGCCGTTGTCCTTGTTTGCATCATATTTATATTATTTCAAAATCCCATTTCTTTAGTATTTGGTGTTTTATCAAGCATGATTTAAATTAAGATTTGATTAACTATATGCACAGTTTGTTAATAGGTATTAGCACGCCACTTGATCAGCTGAGGTAGTAACATCTGAATAAATTAACTCTTGTTCAGAATTGCTGAACTAAATTATAAAGTATTTCTAATAAGTCTAAAAGTAATTTTATCATAATATATGGCATCTCTATTTCTTTGTTACATTAAAAACTTGATAAACACTGGCACGTGATATGTTCAGATGAATTGTGGGTTGTTATTTTCAATACACACCAGAGATTTTTCTACTTATAAATTTTGGGGGTTTTTCAAATTGTACAAAGTACTTGGTGAAGTACATTCCAAAGGGCCATTGTCCTGGTCCCCTTCAATAAACACACATCACATCAAATGACATTTAATGACCTTTATTAACCTTCCATAATCATAATTTTGACCAGTATTTTAATTTATTAATCACAGCATAAACATCTATATAGCTGTTAACTATGGCAGCATGACCTCCCTCTCCCTTACCAAATAAGCAGCATCCTTACCCTTGCTTGTTTATTTTATTTATCATGCAGCCTCCCATCGCTCACTTTTATTTCCCATTTGTTGAACTAATTTAACTAGAGCAGCATGATCTCGCTCACCTTGACCAAATAAGCAGTGTCTTTGCCTCCTCTCACTTATTTTATTTATGAAGCAGCATCCCATTGCTCACTTTCATTTCCCACTTGTTGAATTAAACAGCCAACCAAATAAACAGCGTCTTTGCCTCCACTCACATATTTTACTTAACAAGCAGTGCCCAACAACTCACTTTCACTTCCTAATTCATTGAAATGAACATCCAACATCAGCGGGGGAACAGAAGAGGGACAAGCCTGCCCTCTTCTCCACCCACCAGCCTGACCAGGCTCTTCCCTCTCCTTCATACCAAACATTTCCAACAAAACTTCCAAAAGAAACTGAACTGGGCATAAAAAAGGTCAGTCAAACATCATTCAATGCGCTCCAACCTCACTGCACCAAACTGAATCCATGTCATCGATATCCCAAAGCTGCATTATATAAATACCCAAAGCAACCAATTGCATAAACAGCTGAAATTAAAACCGATGATCCCACTCTAACACAAAATAACCATGCCCTCGTAAAACATTTTAATTATACCCAGGTCATTACCTGCCAAATGCACCACCAGTGCTAGAAAGCACAATACCATCCAACAAATGAAACCCAATATCAGAAAGCAAAGCATCCAATGACCAAAATAACATTCACTGACCCACACATCACCCTCACAAAGAATTCAAAACATCTCTAAAGGGAATCGTCCCAAAACGTAACTCAAAGAACCTCCATCTACCACCGGCAACCACAAAACAATTCTTGTCAATGGCCATAGCCTGTCAGTCTTCACAATTTCAAACCTAACCACAACCCTTGAAACATATGACCATACCATCACAGAAATAGTAAAATCACCTAATCCTGTTACCTGTGTAACCATACTAATCAGAACTAAATCTGCCTTAACCAACTAAAGTACCTTACCTTGTACCCAAACCTAAACAATTTAACAAACTCCTGTAATACCCTAAATACCCTAACTTATACCTTTCGATTAAAAGCTTCCCCAAAATCTTATACTACATCTAATCATCCCAAACCAATCTGATTCCTCACCTGACAATAGCAGGGGCTCATACCACAGCCCTATTGTCCAAAGGTAAATTACCTGTTTTCCCCAACTAATTCCACTAAACCACAATGCCAGGCAAACTGCAACTAAATCCAAATAGTAACATCCCTCCTCCAAACCTCCATCCATCCTGCACATCACTGCTCCAGACATTCTTCCATCCCATCTTCCAACAAGCTAAAACCATTCTCCCCCCATAATATGCAAAATTCAGGAGCCCAGTGAGCTCACTGACATCCCTAATCTGCCCTTGTTCCAAAATATCACCCCTCAAAATTTGTTTTTTTACACTTTAGCATCTGGTAACTCATACTATGGCCTGCATCCACTAGCAACCCCCAAAACAATGCCTTGCTTGGACATTCATACGTCTGCTTAAACAATGGAAACCAGTTCCTCACACATCCCCCACACACATGCATACCTTGCAATGCTCTGTCTACCCTTCACGTAGCCTTAAAGCCCCACTCATTGCAACCTACTCCAGTGGAGAAGACTGCTAACACCTAAAGTAGCTCAAACCCATCTACCATGCCCACCAAATATGACCCAACTTCCTATTATTGTGACTCCACACCACAGGTGGACAGCCCCAAACCTGCTTCACCCAGCCACTGACATACCTCATCCTCATCTGTACCCCCACTACTCCCAAACCACACAGACTCTTAAGCACCTAATAAGGTGATCATTTGTGACCTCATTGTGCATTATTCCAGCAGCAGGAACATCCATCCCATCAGAATGCATCACATTTTAAATCCACTTCTTTCAGGCCACTGCCTGATGCCCACTCTGTGCTTCCCCATCTGCAAAAGAAAAGAAAAACTGTAAATTCTCTCCACACACATAAACCAAAAATTTCTTAACACTGGGTGCTGCCAAGGACCCCCGCCATACCCCCATCAAATCCTTTTGCTTCCAGCGAAAGAACATACTGCAGCAATAAACTGCCTCATGCCAGCAACAGCAATATCTGAATCACTACATTTAAAAAACACCTATTAAAATGCAGAACACAAACTTGAACTACCAACTGGAGTATGTTACAACTAAACACTCGGTATGAGGGATAATTTACATATCAAAATACCTGCATCACCTCGTAATTTCTATACAAAACCTGTACAGCACTATATGGGTTAACTTATTTCTTCAAACAGTCGCGGGGACATTTTTGCATGCAAATACTACAGGAATATACTTGCACAATCATTCTTCCCCAAATTAAGAGTTTAAACAAACTACATAGTCATCTGTTAGAAAATGTGACCATGACAGCTTTTCCCCTCTGCTGCTTTGTTCTACAAACAAGCGTAACAGCAACATGTACACTGCAATGAAATTTAAGATGCTTATCAGTGAATAAAATACCTCCATAACATTCCCATACCTCTCAGGTACATTCCATCCCGAGGAATGCTCCTCATCAGGGATCACAAAGTTCATGTTCCTCGAAGCTCCACATCAAAAAGTCTGCCACACACTCTACACTAACAATTTAACTGATATCAATGGTAAACAGAACCGAATCACTATTCCATTTGGCCCTTTCATCCCCCAACTAACTTTCTTCCCCTACCCTCTTAATCCCATTACTATTTCTACTTAACCCTCCCACCTGAAAATGTCCCTGGAAAAATTGGTTTGTTACCAGACCTCATTTGTATTTGATAATGGATCTGATGAAGGAGTAAAGAAGGCACCAAGAGACATGACAGCAAGGAGAGAGAAATATACTTTAGCATTCAATTATTTTTTTTTTTTGTTTGCTTGCTGTTGGACTGGACCTTACAATGACAGAAATGCAATGGTCACACACACAATTTACTTGTGTTTGGAGGAGTAAAAGAGAGCAAGGACATCCTTAGACTTAGAAGAAATGACACAACAGATAAACTGTGATGGGAGGGAGGACTTTCTGATCAAACTGAGACTTCATGGTGGAAAGAGAGCTCATTGTCAGTGTGGGTAGCTCCACATTACTCAAATTTGTACTGAAAGCTAAGGAGTTTTCTACTATTAATTCTGACCAAGTTCCCTAACACCAGACAGCTAATTCATTTCTTTCCCATGTGGGTAATATGCATTATTTGCCCATGTCCAATTTTTTTTTGTGGGGGGCTACACAATTCAAGACTTAAATGGGAGATCACATTTACACCCTTAGAAGAGCTAACAATGAAAACATGTTTACCTGACATAAATATGCACATCATGTCATCCTGTTTAGTTTTAGTAGTATAGCTAAAGTGTGACCTGTGTTTTATACCGGGTTTCAGAGCATGTTTTAGACTATAGTGAAAGAGTACAGATTTGTAAGTTGGAAGATGATATGTATTCTAGTTTAAACTGTGTACTTATCTGATTTAAACAAGTGCACTTCACAACTGGTATGTTCATATTTGCTTTTTTGTATTATGTGTGATATATTTAGAGGAGTGTGTAATATTTACACTATTGCATTTTAGATAAGCAGTGGTTCTCTGACAGGGACTGGACTGAATTATTATTTACTGCTTGTAGTTCGTGCTCTTTCTGTGAGGCTGACCCGGTTTGCA